>NC_134093.1:32242354-32545167 GCF_000715075.1 Nicotiana tabacum
CGCAGCTCCTACCTGCGGGTCTGTGGCACAAACTTCTCCAAGAAGAGAACGGAGAACTCATGCCATGAAAGTGGTCCAGCACCGACTGGCCTGCTCTTCTCATAGGCCTCTCACCATTTGAAAGCTACCCTTGTCAATTGAAAAGTAGTAAATCCTCCGTTCCAATTTATGTGAACCTATTTGACTGGGCACGAAGTTTAAGAAAAAATAAAGACTTTTGGAATTTGTGGTCCTAAACAATTCAAAAAGGGGCCTAGAGTATTTGTGTGGTTATAAAAGCTTCTCATTAAGGGTAGAATTGTAAGTTTAAGCAAAATTATTTCCAAATTTAGAAAGGGGTCATTCTTTTTGGAACGAATCAAAAAGTAAATAGGTCTACATAAACTGGAATGAAGGTAGTAAATGAGACTCTACTAGTCTCTAGAATACCCGTCGTGTGAAGAATCCGCTGGCACCTATACAAGAAGTCCTGAGCATCCTCTGACTCAACCCCACTAAATGATGGAGGCTAGAGTCTCCCAAATATCTCTAGTCTCTTCTTCTCATCATCACTCATATCGGGAACCACCTGGGCCTGAGCAGCGGCAACCGGCTGGGCTGGTAGTACCTCCTGTGTCTGTAGTCCCTACACCACCTGCTCTGGAGTGTAGGCGGTGGGAGTTTGAGTACCTCCCCCAGCCTGAGAAGTAGATGGCACGATTTGAACAGAAACTGCCTGAATAAGGCTAGTGCAAATGGTCAATATCTGGGTCAAAGCCTCCTGAAGGCCTGGAATCACAATAGGCACGGCTGGTGCCTAGGATGGCCCCACGACCCAAAACTCAACCAGTCATGGTGGCGCCTATCATGAAACTAGGCAAGCCGACAACTCAGACATACCAACACTTTAAAATTTAAAATATACTAAAATAGGTTTACATATGTGCAAATCCCATAAAAACTGGATAAAACTGTCATCACCCGATACAGACGTTTCCCAAAACCAGGGTGTCACTGAATACATGAGCATCTATGTAAATACAAAGTCTGATACACTATCTAAGAAAGCAAAAACTGAACAAGTAAACTGGGGGATAGGGGAGGAGAGTCAAGGTCTGCGGACGCCGATGCAGCTACCTCGATAATATCCAGATGGCTGAAAACTCTGAGAATCAGCAACCGCCATGCCCGGAAACACCTCGATCTACGCACGAACTGCAGGGTGTAACGTGAGTATAACCAACTCAATATGTAATAGATCTAACTTTTGGACTGAAAGTAGTGATGGGCTCGAACATTACAATCCACATACAAAATTAACAGTACGGAAATTTACGGAAAATGTGACAGTATTATCTCAGAAATTCATAATCTACAGGTAATAGTACAAGAATTTAGACATGCTTCCAGGTTTAGCATTTAAACTCAGAACAGATCAAATATGTCAAATATGAATTATATGAGAAATATGATATCTCTATATCTACATGCCAATATGCATGTCGTATGTGATACAAAAAAATGGAAGCCTCGCATCCTCACACTCTCGGAGTACTCAACCTGACTGCCTCAATTCTTACTCATCACACTTAATCACTTAGCATTGTACAGGGCAGATCCAGTCCAAATGCAAATAAATTCAGGGTAGATCTAGCCAATGCAAATAAATATATAGCAACTGCGGTGAAACCTCAAATTAAATATTCTGCCCAAGGCTTTCACTTTTGCGACCCAAAAATCCGCTTCTGCGATACCGCTTCTGCTGCGAAACCTCTGCACCTGTGGAGTTCAATTAAGTCCCCAGACTCTGCAATTGCGCGACCTTCTTCGCATATGCGCTCTCGCAGATGCGGAAATGCCACTGCACCTGCGCAAGTCCGCAGCTGACCCAACTCCGCCTCTGCACCCACTACCCACTTCCCACTTCCTCGTACCTGCGACCACTATCCACTTCCTTACAGACCGTTTCTGCGATCCCCTGCGATTAAAACTTTACATGAGCGATTGCACTAGACCTGGTGCACTTTAGCAGTCCTTCAATTCATAACCTTGATCCGTTAACCATCCGAACTCCACCCTCCCCCTCCCCCCGGACCTCTACCAAACACACTAACAAGTCCTTAAACATGATACGAACTTTGTCGAGCCCTCAAATCACATCAAACAACATCAAAAATACGAATCACACCCTAGGAAATTCTAACTTCTACAATCGATACTGAAACCTATCAAATCACGTCCGATTGACCTCAAATCTTTCACACAAGTCATAAATGACACAATAGACCTACTCCTTCCGGAACAAAAAACTGAGCCTGGTAACCACTAAGTCAACTCTCGGTCAAACTTCTAATTTTCCAACTTTCGCCATATCAAGCCAAAATCAACTATGGACCTCCAAATCACTATCCGAACACACTACTAAGTCCGAAATTACCCAACGGAGCTATCGGAACCATCAAAACTCTATTCCAGATCCATTTACACATAAGTCGATATCCAGTCAACCGTTTCAACTTAAGCTTCCAACCTTGAGACTAAGTGTCGCAAACCATTCCGGAACATCCCCGGAACCGAACCAACTATCCTAGCAAGTCACATAACGACAATTGTGCATAACAAAAGCAGTAAATGGGAGAACGAGGCTACAATACTCAAAACGAGCGGCTCGGTCGTTTCATAACGACTTCACTTTCAAATAATAAGAGAAATCATAATTTCTTAATAAATATTATTAAATTAAATATTTTACCTTCTTAAAAGTTAATAATTAATAATCTTCACCATTGCAAAATAATAAAATTTAATAATTTTGAGAGACAAACAATTAAGACAAAAAGGCCAATAGCAAGTGAAAATTATATTCACCATCGTGGTATTTGAAATTAGTAAATATAGAATATTATGACTCATTATTTAAGTTACTCTCAATCTTCATATTCCTATACATGAATAAAACTTTAATCTTTCACGTGTTAAGGAATTTTGAGGGTCAACATTGCTAATTAGGAAAATTGACACATGATTAGAGTAATGTTGAGCGAATCCCAAGTGTTGGGCGTTAGGCGTATTTAGGGCGTATAGTCGGACGCTTAATGTCACGATCCAATTTCTCCTATAGCCTGTGATGACGCCCAATGTCGCCGTTAGGCAAGCCAACGTATGAACTAGCCATGTATTTACTCTTTTTAATAGTTTCAAAGTAGTTGATTTGTATTTATTAAGCAAATGAGAAGTGGAAGATTTAATAAAGTAAGCCTAAGCTCATAAAGGAGCAAGTACAGTTGATAAGTATATATTATATATGTGTTTAGGTATATATTATATTAAATAAATAAATACTTTATTTATAGATATGACTTTTTGTTCAATATTTGTACAAATTATTAATATAAGTTGAAGAAAATGAAAAAAAATAAAGAAAAGGAGAAGAAAGAAGAGTGTTCAAGCAGAGATAGCAAAAAGACCAAGGATAACATCCCCAATCCAAGGATGTCATCCCCAATCCAAGGATGTCATCCGTGAAAAGAGGCACCGGGAAGAAATTAATTCAAGAACTAGGGATGTCATCCTCAATCTGAGGATGACATCCCTGATAATGTTATGAGCATAATTTCCTATAAATAGGCATGACTTTTCAGTGGAAGAGGGGGAGAACCATTCTTGTGCAGAGAACACCATCTTTAATTAGCTTTGTTTTAGTTTTAAAACTTATTTTTTTATTTATTATAGGAATAGTATTTTTTTATTTTATCTTTTCTCCATTATGGAGTAATTTTCTTTGGTTGGGATACTAGATGAAGTTATAAAAATGTTATAATAATTATCTTAATTTTATTATATTCTTATGTTGAGATTTTCTCTTTATCATCATTATACACCAAGGTACTTGATATAATTATATCACTTACTGAAATCTTTATCTTGTTATTTTGTTTCGTATTCGGGAGAAGAGATAGATTTAAACAAGTTTATTGATTTAGAAAGGTTAATAGAAAGAAGCTTTTTCTCACTTGGTGCACTCAACTAAGATAATTCTTGTTTGAAGCCATTACTTTAATTGGTTAACTACACTAATCGAAAGAGGTGTTATTAGTCAATTATAGTTTAATGTCACTAACTGTCAATAAATTAATAACATTAAGCGCGAGCGGTGCTATTTATATATTGTTGTTATGTGGAGTGATATCTTAGAAATAAGTGATCATTCTTTAAATAAGGTTTTTGTTTCACTGTTAATCGATTGACTACACTAATCGAAAGAGGTGTTATTAGTTAATTACTTTTATGACATTTGGTTGAATTAGAAATAAGCAATCATTTCACTAAATAAAGAAATAAGTAGTAAAATTTTGATTTTATTATAATACTTTTATCTTGCTGAATCACAATATCCCAGCCTTTATTTTTTATTATAAAACTATAAATATTTATTGCTTTTATTTTACTATTTTTTCAACAACTTTCTCTTTATCAATTTATTTCTCTCAAATAGTGACAAAGACAATACAAATCTGTAGCCTAGGTGGTTCCAGTCTCTGTGGGACGATATCTTAAACTTTACTATAATTTGACAGAGTACGAGCAGAAAAATCATATACGCCCAAAGCTCGTCAAATTTTTAGCGCTGTTGCCAGGGATTGGTAAACATCTACTTCAGATTAATTGTCTTACTACTACTTTGAGGGTTTTTTTTCTTTAGCTTTAAGTCTTTTGTTTTCTAGTGCCTCACAAGTACTAGGGAGTAGGGAGCAATACCATACCAAAAACAATTATTTAAAAAAAGGACCCTGAAGGTCAACTCATTCCACTTACTTTCAAATAAATTTCGATCAACCAAGTAAACTGCTTGTTGAGTTGGTAGAAGAATACTATCAAAAGGCCATTGTATGTAACTATTGTGGAGGCAACTACCTAAGCTTTGAATGCCAAACAAGTAACACATTCTCCTATGAGGATTCTAGGGAAATGAATGACCTTGAACAATTAATTAATAAAATCAGTCAAAGGTCCATTACTTGTGAATATTGTGGTGGAAGTCACCTTACTCATGAATGCCAACTCGGTAATTCCTGTTCTTTTGGTTTATCGAATGAACAATCTAATGTTGTTTCTAGTTCTTGCAGGTTTACTGATTCTAGTGAATATGATTGCAATCTGGAGTGCAATCAATATTCACAAAAGAATAAAAATATTTGAGAGTCAATCACCTCAAGAGGAGAATGTAAACTTGGAAAACATTGTGCGTAATTTCATAGAAGATATCGACGAAAAATATGCACAGAATCATAAAGCCATTATGAATCTAATAATAAAAGTAAATCAATTAGTAAGTACGGCAATCTCCTTGAATTTTTGTGGCAAGCTTTTAAATGAAACCGTGTCTTGTGAGGATGGACAATTTGATCAAAAGATTGAGTTATATGAGAAAGAATCTTCTACTCAGGGTGAAAATCCCGATCCAATCAATAAGGCTGACAGTAAAGGTTTGGTTGAATATAATTCAATAGGTGATGAGTGCTTACTCCAATTTTCTTATTCAAATAAATTGATTAATTTGGAGGAAAATAAGAATGAAGAGGTCATCATACACATAAACAAAATTTTTATGGACCATCATTCTTCAATTTCTTTTGATCATTATGACTTTGTGGATTTTGTTATTGGAGACTTTCAGGAAAATGCATGGAATGATCCTCGTGAAAAATGCAGAATGTAGTTAAGGATCACCATGTTCTATTATTTGTATCACGACCCAAAATTCATTAAAGGTCATGATCACCATATATTATTATTTATTTCTCATTGAACGGTCAAGTAAATGAAGTTTAACCTTTTTACATTTCCTTTATCGAGTTTCTAAATGTTTGAACAATTAAATTAACAAGTAGGGCGCAAACATCGCAAGTACAACATGATATGGGTCCTAGACTACCCAAACATAAGCATAATAGTAGCTACGCACAGGCTCTCGTTACCTCGTGTGTATGTAGCCCCCACAAATAGAAACACATATTGATTTGATTCACCTATGGGGTTAATTCCCTCTTACAAGGTTAGAAAGGAGACTTACCTCGCTCCGAAATTCCATAACCAGCTCCAAAGCCTTTCCAACAACTTAAACCAATTTCCATCGCTCCAAAACTAGTCAATAAAGGTGCAAATCCATAAATATATACTCTAATACTCATAATAATTCAATTTACGATAATATCCAACTCCGCTCGAAAAGTCGATAAATATCACCCTCGGCCCCACGTGTCCGGATTCCGAAATTTTTTGAAGATAAAAATTACCCATGGTATCACGAACTCAAATATATAATCTATTCCAAATTCGAAGTCCAATTTCGTGATCAAAATCCAAAAATACCAATTTATAGGTTTTTCTTCAAAATCCCAAATTTCCACAAATTTTCAAGTCTAAATCCTTATATAATCCAAGTATTTAACTTGCAATAGGTGGGAATCACTTACCTTGACATAGATGACGAAAATCTCCCTTCCAAGAGCTCCAACAATCGCCCAACCAAATGAAAAATTGAGAAAAATTGCCAAATCCCGTATTTTAAAAAACTCATTTCCCAGACGACCCTTCTTCGCGAACGCGGCACATACCTCGCGTTTAGGAGGCTCAACAACCTCACGCCCAAAATTCTCTCTTTGCGTTCGCGACCCACTGATCGTGTTGGCGAAGGCCATCTGCCCAGACCTCTCGCGTTCGCGTTCGCGTTCCCTTCTACGCGTTCGTGTAGGCCAACTGGCCTTAGGCCCATCTCAACCTTTCTTCTTCACGTTCGCGTTGCCTTGGCCGCATTCGCGAAGGCTTGCCCAGCTACTACCTCGCGTTCGCGAAGGCCAAATCCCAGCAGCCTCAAAGTTCCTCTTCGCGAACGCGGGACTCCCTTTGCGTTCGCGAAAAAGGAAACCAGATACCAGCAACAACAATTCCAAATTAGCTCAAATTGATCCGAAAGTACCCCGAAACACACCCGAGGTCCCCGGGATCCCGTCCAATCACACCAACTAGTCCCATAACATAACACGGACCTGCTCGAGGCCTCAAATCACATCAAACATTAACAAAATCATGAATCGTACCCCAGTTCAAGCTTAATGGATTTTAGAACTTCAAACTTCTACATTCGATGCATAAACCTATCAAATCACGTCCGATTGACCTAAAATTTTGCACACAAGTCATAATTAACATTACAGACCTACTCCAACTTCCGGAATTGGAATCCGACCCTGATATCAAAAAGTCCACTCCCGGTCAAACTTTCCAAAAACCTTCAAATTTACATTTCTCGCCAAATGACCCCGAAATGACCTACGGACCTCCAAATTCACTTCCGGATGCACCCCTCAGTCCAGGATCACCATACGGAGCTATTTTCAGGCTTGTAATCCCAATCGGATATCGATAACATTGAAATGCACTTCAACCCAAATTTATGAAATCCTTCCAAAATGCCAATTTTCCACACTAGGCGCCGAAACGCTCCCAGGTCATCCAAAACCCGATCCGGACATATGCCCAAGTTCAAAATCATCATACGAACCTTTTGGAACCTTCAAATCCCGATTCCGAGGTTGTTTACACAAAATCACACCTTAGTAAATTCTTCCAACTTAAAGCTTCCGAAATGAGAATTTTCTTTTTAAATCAACTACGGATTTTTCGAAATTCAATTCCGACCACACGTACAAGTCATAATACCTTAAGTAAAACTACTCAAGGCCTCAAATCACCGAATGATGCACTAGAGCTCAAAACGACCGGTCGGGTCGTTACATTCTCTCCCACTTAAACATACGTTTGTCCTCGAACGTGCTAAGAACTGCTCTGGAGTGGTCCGAAATCATTATTTAATACCTCATGCACCTACCCATGCTACCACAACCTAGTTTAGCACATTATCTCGAGAAAACCTGAAAATCCTCCATTTTATCTAGTCAAATAAGCCTTAGAGCCAAATTCCAACATCTGAAATCCTCTACCAGGTCTGTTTCCAACATACGAACACCGTATCCATTACTACACGATGCACCAATACATGATTGCATACCTTTACTGAATTCATACCATGTACCGTGTAACTCACATGACCATAATAACATCCTCTGATAATGATAGTCGAAATCCCACGAATATGATGCGCACACGCACCTCATGAAGCATATAAGTCCCGTTTCAACTCTCGCAATACTGCCACAACAAAAAGGATGTGTAAAAATTCATAACCAACTTCCGAGTCAACAAATCATTGAGTCCCTCCTCCTGACAAGGACCATTACCCCATTATGAACCAAATAATGATATTTGCTCTTTAATATGCCTCATATAATCCGATCGCACTGATCCTAGGTCCAATAATCTCGTCTCACCCAATATAAGCTGTTCCGGCAATAAGGCACCACAAACACTACCAAAGGTCTCATATGATGCCACCATATGCCAGCAATCCACAAACTCGCATGTGATACATAAGGAAAAATGAACTCTGGAAGGAACTGCTCAACCCACGTGACTAATTAAATAACCGAAAAGATGTTATGAACCTTCCTCAGAAAATGAGAAGCAAAACACACAAGAATAGGTATAGGGAACTGTACTCAACATCACACTGTTGCGGCATCCAACCCGATCCATACATGATACCATTGTGGCGTGCAACCCGATCCAACCATGATACCCGTGGCGGCGTGTCACTCGATCCAAATAACGTGCCTGTGGTGGCGTGCCACCCGATCCACACATAATAGTCTAAAGAAAACACACCTCGAGTTGTAACGCTCATACTCACGAAATGCCCGAATATCAATCATAAGCACACCAAGTGCATAATACAAATCGTGGGGAGATGGGTAGCGTCATATGCTATAAAACTCAAGCACAACTAAGGTGCGATATATGATCTGCATCTCGAGAGCTATCCTGCTCATATAATACCACCGCTACGCGGGACCTCAACACATTGTACAAATAATCAAGCCGTCTCACAACCCACATGACACAATAGAGTATTACATGAAGTAGTTGACGACGAAAATAACACCCAACGCCCGAATACTCCTCCATAAGGAATGCTATGCTGCATGAACACACCCAGACCGGTGTAGAGTACACATCCACATTTGGACCATCAATGGACCCCAAACCGATTCTAATCATATCATGCTTGGGCAAATTCCCTCTCAAGGATCCACAATGACCTTTTTCCCATAGCACACAAGAACATCCGTCGAATCTGGAACAAACTTCCACAATTCACAATCAACCGAATAGAGCGCCTTTCAGGCCTAAAATCTCATATTAGCGATAGTACCAAAATCTCCATACTTGGTTTCAATCTTTAATCAATCAAGTGACTACATGTTACACTTATACAATATTCTCGTGGGATACGCTCCCACGACCTTTTGCACTAGGTAATAAGTCTGCACATCCATACCACCGGCCACACTAATGCTGTAAAGCAAATCAAGAAGCCACAAATCAGTAAACAAAGACTCTTACACAGGACACCAATCTCAGGTGACGCTAAAGACAATACAAGCTGATTCTAACCATCTGAATTCTTCCCGGATCATCCGAGCTCGTGACATTCTTGTCAACACCAAACCACAACCTTGATCCTCAGCATCCAATTCCCCATGCCGCTCACTGCACCTAACATGCCAATACGTGAGAGTACCAGAATTCCATAATAACCCCTGATCCACTTATAGGATAAACACTTCATCATATAGAAACCTTTTACATAGCTCATTTCAGAAGAACCAATGCAATACGTAACTAAATTTCCAAACCGCAGAAAATACAACCTCATGTCATAATCTAAACTGCCATAACTCTTCCGGAAACCCCTTTACACAACAAAGACATACGAATCGAATACCTCCCAAATCAACCAAGTTGTGGTGGCGCTTAAGCCCAAGTGTACAACCATAGACTACATGTATAACTTCACGCTGGAGAAACTGGTCACTGCCATAACCGTGCTGATTCAACCATTACCAACCGAGCCACTTCTTCTAATTTACTTGGGACTTGCCCTAGAAATAATAATAGCTCCATTCAAAACCTCATGAACCCAAATCCGCACTCATCTCGAGTGATCTTATTTCACGAGACCACGTTGTCTCCAAAATCCACGAACCATCTTATACCCTCCTTATGTGCATATTTGCATCTTCAACTGGTACACCCATTCTGAAAATCCCTCTATGAATCCGAAGTTATTTTCTCCCATTCCTCCAATGCCACACAGCAGTCCAAAGATAACATAGAACACTCCAAGCCACTTTTCATAATCCACTGCAAAAGCTCAATACTTAACCATACTACTGGCTCGAAATCCTTAGGCACCGCACTTTGAATTTTTGAACCCACTAGAACCATTGTTGAGAGTCACCCACTTTGACTTGTTCCCAATTATGATCAAACTCCAAGGCTTGCTAGCACATGAACACCCTCTCAAAGAAGCAACCGACTGAATTCCTTTCCTTGTACATCACATCTATACGAAGCATAAACTCCGAGTCTTCCCAAAGCCTGAACATGAATCGATAAGGCCAATTGTACCACACATTCCTCAAATCCTTGGCTCAAATCACCATTGATGTTCTCTTTCCTTAGTCGTAATAACCCACCAATATGTCGATAACTAGAAACCTCATAAGTAGACAACCATGCAATCCAATCGTAAGCGGTGGGGCTCTCCCACTTAAGCTTGAAGCTACCATTACATGACCCTGGAACCTACCAAGATCCCTTCTTCCTTACTGACATGACCTCGCGCAATCGACCCGCCAAATTTCTCGAAATCTTCTTGCTGACCATTTTATGAACGCTCTGAATCACTAGCCACATTTACATATTCGACCTCTTATCGGATAGCCAGTAAAATTCTTCGTAAAAGCTTCATCAACACCACACAACAGTTAACCTGCTCACCAAAAATAACCCACATGTGGAAATTCCATGCTGACATTTTCCAACAACGTTGCACTAAGTACAATTACCACAAAACCAATAAACTTTCCTCAGCTCGTACTCGTTAACCAGTTTTACAAGTCCGTTCACTCCTCACGGACATCAAATAAAGGTGCGACAATACATTCCAATCCAAAGTCATGTTGTATCCGTCTTCATACCATGCAACTTCTTTCCGTCGTATCCAACCCTTCTCCGTATAGCACCCAATATTCCAAATTAAGTTCATAGACTTAGTCACTATCCACTATGAGTTCCAAATCACTCAAAACTTTCGCAACGCGTGTATCTATCCTACCACAGAACCCATATGCTACTTTGCCACTCTCCCCTTTTGGTCAAATCCTCTCCTTTAAGCAACTACTCGACTTCTGCTTCTCACACTTGGCCTTCTAGAAACTTAACTGTGACAAGACAGCTCCCAAATTTCTTTCCTCATCCTCCGCTGCCCAACTGTTGCCTTAAATCAAAATCCGTTTCGGTAGCACTTGAACCAATAGATCGCTACCAACTTTAAACCTCTCCGAAGATCATACTTCTCGATCCATCAACACTAGGAACACCAATTCGATCCTAAACCATTGCACACCGCGATCTCTGACATCCGCTTTCCCCGTCCCCATTTCACAATACCCTGCCCCAAAGGCGAATTTAAGAAGACCATAACACTAACAAACTTAACACATTCAATCAAGGACGATGACACTACATCACAGATGAAAATCCCACCACGCTCGAAAATACCAAGTCTTGTTACTCCATCAGCCCAAACCTGAACATTCTTCATTCGATTGTCTTTCCTCCGTTGGAAATAAAACACTGAACCCTTGAATCATGCATTGAGAAAAAACTCTTTTCAAATCATTCACTTCCCCTACACATAGACAAGTATCCTGCCATTACTCAAATACTGTGCGATAGCAACGCACAAATCGTCATAAAAATCAATGCCAAATCTCAAAACCTTACATAATACTGATACTGAGCTGCAATGACAGAACGACCTTCCGCAAGGCGACGACAATAGCCCAATCAAATACGCATGGAGAAATATCCCTCACCACATCTGTAGTACCATTAAAATTCCTCGATTCCAAATTTATAACAAGCGCTTCACGTCGCATAAGATTGAATATGAAGGAAATAAAGGCATAAGCCTCAAAGGAATCAAATCACATGATGAGGAATCAAGAAGGAAAGTGCTCCTAACAGTCCAGTAGCCTCTCGAAGATAAGTACAAATGTCTCCATACCGATCCACAAGACTCTACTAGACTTGCTCATAACTCGTGAGACCTAAGTGAACCTAGTACTCTGATAGCATATTGTCACGACCCAAGATTCATTAAAGGTCGTGATGGCGCCGGACACCGCTGTCAGGCAAGCCAAAAATAAATACTTAATTAGGTTCTCATTTTAATATTTTTGAAATCATATTTCTTTTAATTAAATAGTAAAATATGAAATTTAAGAGTAAATAATAATATTTTTAACAATTTCAATACAGGACAACCCATAATCACCCCAAAACCTGGTGTCACAAGTGCATGAGCCTCAACTAGGAATGTAAAATAAAATACAATATCTGTCCGGAATAAAAATTTGGACAGGAGAAATATAAATACTCTGAAGGAGACTCTACTGGTTGCGGATCGTAGTATTGAATGCAGCTCACCTACGTCCCCGCCATAACCGCGCCTGCGCCCACAAGGTCACTAGACATATATGTACCTGCACAAAAATGTACAGCAAATGTAGTATGAGTACGTAAATCAACGCGCACCCAGTAAGTATCCCGTCTAACCTTGAAGAAGTAGTGACGAGGGGTCGACTCCGACACTTACTAAGGGATAACAATAAAATACCAATATTATAATTAAGCGTGGATTGTATATAACGGTTGTAAACTCAATAACATGAAGTAAGTAAACAATTCTTTTGTTAATAGAAACTTTCCAAATTTATTTTCGTTATTTAACATTTTTGTATCTCGGGCCAATGAAAGCAATATCAATTATAATCAATTCCAAATGAATATCATGCGCAAATCATGTTGAGGTCGTACGACCCGATCCAACATAAATATTTAAATTGTGCACTGCCGAGGGTCGAACGAAACTATAGATGCATCTATCTGCTACCTAGGCGTTCAGCCCGCTCCACAAAAGAGAAAACACATTAAACAACCAGTTCAAGATTTATTAAGCGATAAAAAATTCCAAGAATTTTAAATTTCTTATTTAACGGTCAAGTAAATGAAGTTTAACCTTTTCACAATTGCTTTATCGAGTTTCTAAATGTTTTGAACAATTAACTTAACAAGTAGGGCGAAAACATCGCAAGTACAACATGATATGGGTCCTAGACTACCTGGACATAAGCATAATAGTAGCTATGCATGGACTCTCGTCACCTCGTGCGTACGTAGCCCCCACAAATATAAAGACATAATGATTTGATTCACCTATGGGGTTAATTCCCTCTTACAAGGTTAGAAAGGAGACTTACCTCGCTCTGAAATTCTATAACCGGCTCCACAGCCTTTCAAACAACTAAAACCAATGCCCATCGCTCCAGAACTAGTCAATAAAGGTGCAAATTCATAAATATATACTCTAATACTCATAATAATTCAATTTACGACAATTTTCAACTCCGCTCGAAAAGTCGACAAAAATTACCCTCGGGCCCACGTGTCCGGATTCCAAAATTTTTCAAAGATAAACATTACCCATGGAATCACAAACTCAAATATATAATTTATTCCAAATTATATGTCCAATTTCATGATCAAAATAAAATAATACCAATATCTAGGTTTTTCTTCAAAATCCCAAATTTCCACAAATTTTCAAGTCTAAATCCTTATATAATCCAAGTATTTAACTTCCAAAAGGTGGGAATCACTTACCTTGACATAGATGACAAAAATTTCCCTTCCAAGAGCTACAAAAATCGTCCAACCAAATGGAAAATGGAGGAAAATGGCCAAATTCCGTCTTTTAAAAACCTCACTGCCCAGACTACCCTTCTTCGCGAATGCGACACATCCCTTGCATTCGCGAGGCTCAACAACCTCATGCACAAATTTCTCTCTTCACGTTCGCGACACACTGATCGCATTCGTAAAGGCTAGCTGCCCAGAACCCTTGCGTTAGCGTTCCCTTCTACGCGTTCGCGTAGGCCAAATGGTCTTAGGCCCATCTCCCCCTTTATTCTTCGCGTTCGCGTCGCCTTGGCCGCGTTTGTGAATGCTTTCCCAACTACTGCCTCGCGTTCGTCTCCACTGCCTCGTGTTCGCGAAGGCCTAATCCCAGCAGCCTCAAAGTTCCTCTTCACGAACGCGGGACTCCCTTCGTGTTCGCGAAGAAGGAAACCAGATACCCGCATCAACAGTTCCAAAACAGCTTAAATTGATCCGAAACCTTCCCGAAACATACTCGAGTTCCCCGGGACCCCATACAATCATACCAACCAGTCTCATAACATAATACGGACCTGCTCGAGGCCTCAAATCACATCAAAAATTACCAAAATCATGAATCGCACCCCAATTCAAGCTTAATGAACTTTTGAACTTCTACATTCGATGTCGAAACCTATCAAATCACGTCCGATTGACCTCATATTTTGCACACAAGTCATAATTGACATTACGGACCTACTCCAACTTCCGAAATCTGAATCTGACCCTGATATCAAAAAGTCCACTCCCTGTCAAACTTTCCAAAAACCTTCAAATTTTTATTTTTCGCCAAATGACCCTGAAAAGACCTACGGACCTCCAAATCTACTTTCGGGCGCGCCCCTAAGTCCAGAATCACCATACTGAGCTATTTCCAAGCTCGAAATCCCAATCGGACATCAATAACATTGAAATACACTTCAACCCAAATTTATAAAATCCTTCCAAAATGCCAACTTTTCACAATAGGCGCCGAAATGCTCCCGGGTCATCCAAAACCCAATCCGGTTATAAGCCCAAGTCCAAAATTATCATACGAACCTGTTGGAAACTTCAAATCTTGATTCCGAGGTCGTTTACTCAAAATCACACTTTAGTAAATTCTTCCAACTTAAAGCTTCCGAAATGAGAATTTTCTCTCTAAATCAACTCTAGATTTCCCGAAATTCAATTCCGACTACATGTACAAGTCATAATACCTAAGGTGAAACTATTCAATACCTCAAACCATCGAACGATGCGCTAGAGCTAAAAATACCGATCGGGTCATTACAATTTGCCTGCTCGAGACAAGGCCGAGAAAGAGCGGGATGTGAGAAAAAAAACAATTTTGTGATGTTCTTGGCCATGTACGCTCTAAGATGAACCCCAAGGAGCAAAAAAGAAAGAGTGATTCAGAATTGGGGTTGGAATTCACAAGCTCCGGAAAAAAAGAAAAAAAAACATTCAGGGGAGCCCCTTTACCTTGTATTGCTTTTATATTATTTGTCATCAGGTAATGATAATATTTAAGTATGGGTGTAGAGGAATATATATTTGTGTATGTTTATACTTTTTAGTATAACTTCTTTTATATATCTCCATGCATTTCTTTGTTTAGTTCTTTGTCATGGTCGTAATATTTTGAACTAAACACTTTCTAGAATTTTTAGTACATAAGTCGGCTAATAACTTGATCTTTCTTAAAATGAGATTTTGGAAAAAAGGATTTAATTGAGTATCATCCATGTGTTATATGAATATCTCTTCAATTTTATTTTTGTTTATTGGTGATTAAAATTATAATGTGTGTTGATCCCAAGTGCATTATATTGTCAGGTTATGTTGCCAAGTTCTCCTGCTTATTCGAAAATCTAAAACTTGTCTTGAATGTAGTTTGAGGCGAAATTATAGATAGATTTTTGAGTTAAGAAATGAAAGTAGGCCTTTCTAGTTGAACCACTACCTAAATTAACCTGCCTTAATTATATTTATCCATTGTCAGCGCCCTTGAGCCTAAATAAAGTATCCTTTTTTTTTTATAACAAAACTTTAACCCTTAGACTATTTTTATTATCACATCTATTTTTTCACCCTATCTCCTTTCTGGCGCTTTGAAAATACAAAAAACTAAGTGTGATGGAGGTGTAGTGGAAGGAAGAGATAGATGATTGTTGAGTTTACTTATCTTTTGAGAATGTTGTCATATGACTTTAAAAGAAATAAATTATTGCGTGTGAAAAAATAATTAAAGCAACAAAGGGAATTTTGACAGCTGCAAAAAAAGGGAAAACAAGAAAAACAATGAAAGAGTTTAGAAATGAAAGACAACGAAAAAAGGGAGGTTAAAGTGTTTTAGAAAGAAGGAAGACAATTGTACTTAATTGTTAAAAGTATCGTGGTGCTTGAAAGAGACTTGAGTCACTTTATCCATATATATCTTACATGTCCTTGTACCAACATTACAACCTTATTAAAGCCCTACGTGATCTCAACTCAAAGTGTCACGACCCAAACTCCTTCCGTATAACGTCGTGAGGGAACCTAGTCTCTACGACTAGGTAAGTCTAACAAATTGCGTAAAATAACAAAACGAAAGTAAAACTTGGCAACTAACAACAGTGGATAACTAAATAACTAGTAACAATGTCGCTCGACATGTACAATAACCAATACTCTATAAATACACAGTCTTCCCAAAACCCGAAACATCATAAGTCACAAGCTACACAAGGAAAGTAGTATCTCTATACATCAGACTCTAACAAAATAAGTACGGAAGGCATATGAGATAGGAGAGAATATAGGGGGACTCCGAGGTCGGCGGACGCGGCAGATGTACCTTGAAGTCTCTGTACAACAACAAGCATTCTCAACTAGTAGCGGGGCTGATAAGAAGTACCTGGATCTGCATACAAAACATGTGTAGAAGAGTAGCATGAGTATACCACAATGGAACCAGAAAGTGCCAAGCCTAACTTCGGTCGAGTAGTGACGAGGTTAGGTCAGGCCTACTGGTAAATAATAAATAAGGCAGGAGAATATACAGTATAATAAGAGACTAGAATTTAACAAAAGGAAACATAGCAAGGCAATAGTACAACACATAGGGGTAAACAGCATGGGATCTCCCGAGATACCGTATCGTAGTCCCAAAATAAATATACAGGGAGAACTCCTGAGGTACCGCCTCGTAGTCTCAAAAGTAAATATGCAAGGAGAACTCCCGAGGTACTGCCTCGTAGTCTCAAAAGTAAATGTGCAAGGAGAACTCCCGAAGAACCTCCTCGTAGTCTCAAAAGTAAATGTGCAGGGAGAAATCCCGAGGAACCGCCGTCTCAAAAGTAAATGTGTAGGGAGAACTCCTGAGGAAACCGCCTCATAGTCTCAAAAGTAAATGTGCAGGGAGAACTCCCGAGGAACCGCCTCGTAGTCTTAAAAGTAAACACACAGCTCAAACTGATAAATACAACAGTTAACTGCAAGATTTCTACAGTTATACTAATAAAGAACACAGAAAAACAGGAATCAAATAGGCATGCTTCACAGAGTTCAAATAAGCAGTTAAAGCACGTAGACATGCGATATTAGACTAAACAGGATAACTACACATATTGGAATAGCTCAATTAAGAATGTAAAACAGACTAATACTTATTTAAATGGTATAACTCAAATTAAAGAAAAAATAGGTTACTACTCAGTAAAATAAATTGGATTTTATAGAAAATAGCCCGTGTACGTACTCGTCACCTCATGTACACGGCACTCACATATTACAACAGTACCAAATCCAAAGGGTATTTCCTCCCACACAAGGTTAGGCAAGTCACTTACCTCGAATCAAGCTCAATCAATCGGTAACAATGCCTTTTCCACAAATATCCAACTCTGAATGGCTCAAATCTAGCAAAATCAATTAAATACCATAAATACAACTATAAGATATTAATCTAATTAATGAAATCAAAGCTAAAGAAAGAATTTAGAAAATCGCCCCAAAAGGTCGACCCGAGTCCACCTCTCGGAATCGGGTAAAAGTCATAAAATATGAACACCCATTCACTCACGAGCTCATTCGTACAAAAATTATCCAAATCTGATATCAAACTCCCAATCAAAACTCAAAAACTTATTTGAAGAACCTTCCAACTGTTTCCCAAATTTCTCAAACAAAATCCTTAATTAAATGATGAATTCAACTATAGATTAGTGGAATATAACCATAAAGGAGTTAAGAATCATTACCCCAAAGTTCTCTCTGAAAAAACCTTGGATTATTGCCTCAATCCGAGCTCTCAAAGACCCAAAATGAAAATGAGATCAAACCCTCGAAAAGTCCCCCTTTTTGCCCAGCGATCTCGTACCTGCAGACGTCTAGTCGCATCTGCGACACCGCACCTGCGAAAATTCCATCGCAGGTGTGGAAATGGATTAAGGTGACTGGGACCGCTTCTGCGATCAGGTGGTCGCACCTGCGTGAGCGCACCCGCGGACAATGGCCCGCTTCTGCGGTCTTCCTTCATGCCTGTAGTTCCTATAGCGCATCTGCGGGCATCGCAGATGCGGCATTTTCCTCGCACCTGCGAACCCAGCCTGTGCTGCCCAAATCCGCATCTGCGCTCCTCTTTCCGCACGTGCGAAAACACTAGAAACCAGAAAACTTCAGCAATTTGCACATGTCCAATTTCAATCCGTTAAGCATCTGAAACACACCCGAGGCCCCCGGTACCTCAACCAAATATACCAACAAGTCCTAAAATACCATACAAACTTAGTCGAGCTCTTAAATCACATCAAACAACGCTAAAAACACGAATCACCCTCCGATTCAAACTTCTAAAACCGATACCGAGACCTATCAAACCATGTCTAATTGACCTCAAATTTTGCACACAAGTCATATTCAGTCTTACAGACCTATTGTAACTTCCGGAATCGGCATCCAACCCCAATATCAAAAAGTCCACTACCGATCAAACTTTCTAAAAATTTGACTTTTGCCAATTCAAGCCTAGATCAGCTACAGACCTCCAATTGACATTCCGGACACGCTCCTAAATCCAAAATCACTCAACGGAGCTAACGAAACTCTATTCCGGAGTCGTCTTTTCACAGTTTCAACTACAATAAAAAATCCTAAGACTTAAGCTTCTGTTAGGGACTAAGTGTCCCAAAACACTCCAAAAAATAACCAAAGCGTCCTGGTAAGTCACATAAGCATAAAGAGATACGGGGAAAGCAGTAAACAGGTGATAGAGGCTATAACTCTCAAAGCGACTGGCCGGGTCATTACACAAAGACTCCTATATTAGTGAAGAACCACATGATAGCCAAGTTTATGGAAATTTTCAGTGGCTTGAGATACTTCTTTGTTGAGAGTGAGCGAATTTTTCAATGTCTTTCTTTGTTTTGTATTGATATATTGTGATTTATGGGCATCTCTCTTCATTTGGTGAAACACACTTGAGATTTAAAAGTATTATAATTTTGGTTCTCAATAAGTGAACATGAGTACGACTAAAGATTATTTGAACCCGTGGTTTGATCTTGGTTATATTCTTGTTTGCAGAAAGTTCTCATAATTTTATTTTCAAAAAGTTAGTCAATATTTTATTCTGTGAACTTTTCTCAAGGACGAGCAAACGTTCAAGTATGGGGGTATTTGATAAGTATATATTATATATGTTTTAAGGTATATATTATATTAAATAAATAAATACTTTATTTATAGATATGACTTTTTGTTCAATATTTGTACAAATTATTAATATAAGTTGCAGGAAAAGAAAATAAAAGAAAAGGAGAAGAAAGAAGAGTGTTCAAGCAGAGATAACATAAAGGCCAAGGATGGCATCCCCAATCCAAGCATGCCATCCTCAATTCTAAGGATGTCATCCGTGGAAAGAGGCACCGGAAAGAAATTAATTCAAGATCTAGGGATGTCATCCTCAATCGAAGGATGACATCCCTGAGAATGTTACGGGCATAATTTCCTATAAATAGGCATGACTTTTTAGTGGAAGAGAGGGAGAACCATTCTTGTGCAGAGAACATCATCTTTAATTAGCTTTGTTTTAGTTTTAAAAGTTATTTCGCTTATTGTAGGAACAATATTTTTCTACTTTATCTTTTCTCCATTATGGAGTAATTTTCTTTGGTTGGGATACTAGATGAAGCTATAAAAGTGTTCTAATAATTATCTTAATTTTATTATCTTCTTATGTTGAGATTTTCTCTTTATCATCATTATACACCAAGGTATTTGATATTGATTATTTCTATTATTTGATATAATTATATCACTTACTGAAATCTTTATCTTTTTATTTTTTTTCTTATTCGGGAGAAGAGAAAGATTTAAACAAGTTTATTGATTTAGAAAAGGCTAATCGAAAGAGGCTTTTTCTCACTTGGTGCACTCAACTAAGATAATTTTTGTTTGAAGCCATTACTTTAATTGGTTAACTACACTAATTAAAAGAGGTATTATTAGTTAATTATTGTTTAATATCACTAACTGTCAATAAATTAATAACATTAAGCGTGAGTGGTGCTATTTATATATTGTTATTATGTTGAGTGATGTCTTAGAAATAAGTGGTCATTTTTTAAACAAGGTCTTTGTTTCACTGTTAATCGATTGACTACACTAATCGAAAGAGGTATTTATTAATTGAATACTTTTATGGGATTTGGTTGAATTAGGAATAAACAATCATTTCACTAAACAGAGAAATAAGTAGTGAAATTTTGATTTTATTATAATACTTTTATCTTGCTGAATCACAATATCCCAACCTCTATTTTTTATTATAAAACTATAAATATTTATTGCTTTTATTTTATTATTTTTTTCAACAACTTACTCTTTACCAATTTGATTCTCTCAAATAGTGACAAAGACAATACAAATCAGTAGCCTAGGTGGTTCCAATCTCTGTGGGACGATATCTTAAATTTTACTATAATTTGACAGAGTACGAGGAGAAAAATCTTATACTCCCAAAACTCGTCAAAGTGATATAAATACCCAAAAACAAACCATCAAATGTCTACTAGCATGTTTCCAAGATCCGATGTCACAATTGTATGAGTGACTAGTAGAACATACAAAACACTAAGCTACTGTCTGAAATAGAGCAGATAGAAAGTAAATACAAAAGAGAGACTCTGGGTGCTGCAGAACGGACTCAAAAAGTAACGGGGGTACGCGCCTGACTGACTGCTAGATGCACCTGCCTCAGATTCTGCATGGTTAGTATAGAAGTGTAGCGTGAGTACATAAACAAGATATACCCAATAAGTATCCAGTCTAACCTCGAAAAAGTAGTGATGAGGTGTCATGACCCAATTCCATCATAGGTCCTGATGGCGCCCAATACCATTGTTAGGAAAGCCAACACTGATCAAACTAATGGTTTCCCATTTAAATAAATTACTAAATGGATAACATTTCCTCATTTGTTAAAAAGAGATTTAGAAATTTGCAAATGTGACATAATTAAACAGAAACAAAAGAGTACAAATCGTAATCATGTAAATAAATCCATAATCATAAGTCTACTAGTGTGTGTGCCAAGACCTGGTGTCACAAGTATGTGGAAAATCTAGTAGAATATACAAAAGAATACTAGCCTCTGTCTGAAATGAAAGAGATAGAAAAAAAAAACATAAGGGAGACTCCAGCTGCTGCAGAACGGCTCGGAAGGCAGCTCACCGTGAAGTCTCGAAATTGGGATCAAATCTAAGCACCAGACTGGTAACTAGATGCACCTGCCTCAGATCCTGTACAATTAAGTACAAAAGTATAGCATGAGTACATAAACAATATGTACCCAGTAAGTATCTAGTCTAATCTCGAAGAAGTAGTGACGAGGGGTCGACTCCGAAACTTACTAAGGGCCAACAATATGATAATATGAAATTATAATTAAGCATGATATATATAACAATAAAACTCAGAACAAGAAATAACTGAATAATTCATCACCATATTTAAGAACCCAAATCACTTCCTTCATTTAAAACAAATAATCTTTCAAATAATGAATTTATACCAATTATAATAGGGACTTCCAGTTCTATTATCACGTACAAAATTTAACTAAAGACGTTCGACCCGATCCAACATAAATATAAATTGTGCACTGCTGAGGGTCGAACGGTACGAACAATAGATGCATATATTAATCTGCCGAGGCGAACGACCCACTCCTATAAGAGTAGTAGAAAGAATTACCCCGCTCGTGGATTATACTTGCGGCACGGTCAAATATAAATTATCAATAAATCATAATTCTTTCTTGATTCTTTTCAAAATAAAGACAATTCAACTTGAAGCTTTTAAATCCTTAAAATTCTCGACTTAATTCCATTTGATACAATTAACAAATATAACCAGATAACGGTGTCCACAAAGCATGGTGTAAACCTAAAACTACCCTGACATAAATAGGAATAGTAGCTACGTACGGACTCTCGTCACTTCGTGCGTATGTAGCTTCCCCCCTCCCCCCACAAATAATAACACATATTCATTAAGTTTACCTATGTGGTAAATTCCCTCTTACAAGGTTAGAAAAGAGACTTACCTCGTCTAAAAGCCTACTTTCCAATTCAAGAATGCGCTCAAACCTCCAAATTTGATGACAAATGACTCGAAACTAGTCAAACATTACATAAATCAATCAATCTATGCTAAAAAGTTCATATCTCTACTATTAGAGTGATTTCCCAACCCAAATTGTAAGATTTCTAAAATTTACCCCCGAGCCCATATACCCGGATTCCGGAAATGTTTGAAGAAAGTTGTTACCCATAACCTTAGGAACATAAATATATGGTTTTCACTAAGTTTCATAATCATTTTCGTTGTAAAATCTCATTTTTATTAAACCCTAGGATTTTCATCTAAACCCATGATTTCTACCAATTTTCATGCTGAAATCGACCCATAATCTATATATTAAACTCACATTAAGGTAGGAATTACTTACCCTCAATAGCTAGGTCGAAGTCTCCCTTTTTGAACCTCTAAAATCGCCCAAATGTGAGAAGAATGGGAGAAATTCCTAAGTCCCATATTAAATGTTCACTGCCTTCAGTGATTTGTGCACCTACAGTCATAGGGCCGCACCTACACCCCCGCTTCTGCGAAACTCCCCTGGGCCGTCTGGCGTCGCTTCTGCGGATGGGTTTACGCTTATACGGTCCCACTTCTGCGGAGGATGGGCCGCACCTGCGGAACCTGGGCTGCCCTTCCATGGCCGCTTTTGCGAGGCTTGGCTCGCATCTGCGACTGGCCAAGCGCAAGTGCGATTATGACAGACCTGATGCTTCAGGTGTTGTTCCAAATTCTCATCTTGGTCCAAGCCTCGTCCGATTGATATCGGGGCCCCCGAGGCCCCGCCCGAATATACCAACAAGTTTGGAATCGTAAAACGGATTCACTCAAAATCTCAGAACTCCCGAAATAGCATCAAAACTAAGAATCGCACCCCAAAACCAATTAAACCAAATTTAAGAACTTCAAGTTCTTCAATTCATTTCCAATGTGCCGAAATGTACTTAAACTACTCGGATTGACACCAAATTTTGCGTGCAAGTCTTAAAAGATATTACGGAACTATTCCGATCTCAGAATTTTATTTGGACCTCGACATCACCAAAACCCTCTCCCAACCAAATTTAAAGAACTTCTAAAACCTTTAAGAACCATTTCTCACTATTAGGCGCCAAAACGCTCCCGGGTCATCCAAAACCCGATCCGAACATACGCCAAGTTTGAAATCATCATACGAACCTATTGGAACCGTCAAATTCCGGTTCCGAGGTCGTCTACTCAAAATGTTGACCGAAGTCAAACTTGGCCTTTTAAGCCAACTTTAAGGAACCAAGTGTTACGATTTCAACCCGAACCCTTCCAAATCTCGAACTAACAATTCCTGCAAGTCATAAAACAGTAAAAGTATGTACGAGAAGTCTTATTTAGGGTAACAGGATTCTAAAACGCAAAATGACCGATCGAGTCGTTACATTCTCCACTTATTAAACAAACGTTCGTCCTCGAACGAGTTTAGATTCATACGTAAAGTACTGAATAAGTGCGGATATGTGCTCCACATGTCCTCTTCGGACTTCCAGGTCACCTCCTCGACTAGTTGGCCCCTCCACTGAACCTTTACCATAGAAATCCTCTTTGATATCAACTGATGATCCTGTCTAGCAGCAATGGCAACTGGCTCCTCCTGATAACCCAAGCTCTCATCTAGCTGAATAGTCTAGCTAACACTTGTGACAAGTCAGCGTGATACCTCCGGAGTATAGACACGTGAAAAATCGGATGAACCCCTAATAGGCTGGGAGGTAAATCAAGCTCATAAGCAACCTCCCCAATACCTCAAATGGGCCTATAAACATTGGGCTCAACTTGTCCTTCTTCTCGAATCTCATAATACCCGTCATCGGTGAGACTTTCAAGAGAACCTTCTCGCCAACCATAAATGATACATCATGCGCATTCTGATCCGCGTAACTCTTCTGTCTGGATTTTGCTATACGACATCGCTCCTGAATCAACTTTACCTTTTTCAAGGCAACCTTCACCAAATCAGTACCATATAACTTAGCCTCGGCGGGATCAAACCACCCGATAGGAGAACGACATCGCCGACCACATAAAGCCTCAAATGGAGCCATCTCGATGCTGGACTGATAACTGTTGTTGTAAGCAAACTCGGCCAAAGGCAAGAACTGACCCCACTATCCCCCAAAGTCAATCACATATGCTCTGAGTATGTCCTCCAAGATCTGAACTGTCCGCTCTGACTACCCATCGATCTGTTGATGAAATGCAGTGCTGAGGTCTACACGGGTCCCCAACTCACTCTGTATGGCTCTACAGAAATAGGAAGTAAACTAAGGGCCTCTGTCTGATATGATGGAAACAGGCACACCATGCAACCGAACTATCTCCCGAATATAAATCTGGACCAACCTCTCTGAAGTATAAGTAGTTACAACTGGAATGAAGTGTGCTGACTTGTTCAACCTATCAAAAATGACCCAAACTGCATCAAACTTCCGCAAGGTCCGCGACAAGCCAACTATGAAGTCCATAGTAATGCGTTCCCATTTCCACTCTAGTATACTAAACTATGTCTTTCTTCATCCGCTGCCACCAATAATGCTGCCTCAGGTCCCGATACATCTTCGTAGCACCTGGATGAATGGAATACTGAGAACTGTGTGCCTCCTCTAGAATCCTCTCCCTCAAGCCATCGACAGTAGGAACACATAGATGACCCTGGAGTCGCAGGACACCATCCTCGCCAATGGAAACCTCCTTGGAAACACCCTGTAGTACCGTTTCTCTGAGAACTGCCAAGTGCGGATCATCAAACTATCGAGCCTTGATCTACTCCGATAGTGAATACTGGGCAACAACACATGCAATAACTCGGTTGGGCTCTAAAATATCCAATCTCACAAGTCTGTTAGACAAGGACTGTATGTCTCAAGCTAGTGGCCTCTCTTCTGCTGAAATAAATGCCAACCTACCCATACTCTCTGCCTTCCTGCTCAAGGCATCCGCGACCACATTCGCTTTGCCCGGATGATAAAGAATGGTGATGTCATAGTCCTTCAGCAACTCAACCCATCTGCGCTGTCTCAAACTGCGGTGATCAGTGTAAACCTCATAAGGCACCCCATATAGATAATGCCTCAAGATTTTAAGAGCATGAACAATCGCGGCCAACTCCAAATCGTGCACAGGATAATTTTTCTCATGGGGCTTCAGTTGACGTGAAGCATATGCAATAACTCGCCCCTCCTATATCAATACACAACCCAAGCCAACGCGTGAAGCATCGCAATACACAGTATACATCCCCGAACCGAAAGACAACACTAGAACTGGTGTTGTAGTCAAGGCCGTCTTGAGCTTCTGAAAGCTCACCTCACAATCATCAGACCAATGGAACGGAGCACCCTTCTGGGTCAATCTAGTCAAAGGTGCTACAATGGATGAAAAACCCTCCATAAACCAGCGATAATAACCCGTTAACCCCAAGAAACTCCGGATCTCATTCGCTGAAGTAGGACACGGCCAACTCTGAACTGCCTCAATCTTCTTGGGGTCTACCTTAATACCCTCTCCTGATACAACATGCCCCACGAATGCCACAGAATCTAACCAAAACTCATACTTGGAGAACTTAGCATACAACTTCTGTTCCCTCAAAGTCTGGAGCACTACTCTCAAATGTTGCTCGTGCTCCTCCAGGCTACGTGAGTAGATCAAGATGTCATCAATGAAGACAATGACGAATGAATCAGTATAAGGCCTGAACATCCTGTTCATCAAATCCATAAACGTCGCTGGGGAATTGGTCAAGCCGAAGGACATCACTAGAAATGCATAATGACCATATCTAGTATGGAAAGCAGTATTCAGAACATTTGAGTCCCGAATCTTTAACTAATGATACCCTGACCTCAAGTCGATCTTAGAGAACACCCTAGCACCCTGCAACTGGTCAAACAAATCATTGATACACAGCAACAAGCACTTGTTCTTGATGGTAACTTTGTTCAATTGGCGGTAATCGATGCACATCTGCATAGTTCCATCTTTCTTCTTCACAAATAACACTGGCGCACCCCAAGGTGATGCACTTGGTCTGACAAACCCCTTTGATAACAACTCTTCAAGCTGCTCCTTCAACTCCTTCAACTCTTTCGGAGCCATACGGTACGGTGGGTTAGATATAGGCTGGGTACCCGGAGCCAAGTCAATATAGAAATTAATATCACGATCTGGTGGCATGCCTGGAAGGTCAGAAGGAAACACATCGGCGAACTTCCAGACTACTGGCACTGAATCAATTGTCGGAGACTTTGCGGTGGTATCCCGAACATAGGCTAGATAAGCCAAACAAACCTTCTCGACCATATATCGAGCCTTCAGAAAAGAGATAACCCGAATAGATGTATTGACAGACGAACCCTTCCACTCCAATCTAGGCAACTTTGGTATTGCTAAGCTAACAATCTTGGTATAGCAATCAAGGATGGTGTGATATGGGGATAACCAGTCCATGCCCAGGATGACCTCAAAGTCAGTCATATCAAGTAACAGAAGGTCCGCTCTAGTCTCGTAACCACATAATATTACTACACAGGACCGATATATCCGATCCACAACCACAGAACTGCCCACAGGAGTGGACACATAAATAGGAGTACCCAAGGACTCGTGAGGAATATCCAGGAAATGAGCAAACATGGATGATACATATGAATAGGTAGATTCTACATCAAATAACACTGAAACATCCCTACCACAGACATAAATAATACTTGTGATCACGACATTCTAGGCCACTGCATCTGGTCTGGCCGGAAAAGCATAGAATCTAACTAGAGCGTCGACTGGCTGGCCTCCACCTGACTGAAAAATAGCTGGCTGACCTCCCCCTGCCTGGCCTCCACTTCTAGGACAGCCCATACCTACATGTCCCCCACCTCTGGGAAGTCAGACGGCTGATGCTGAAATCATAGGCTGATGACCCTGTTGTACTGCCTCGCCCCGAAGTCTGGGATAATATCTCTTTATGTGACCCGGATCTTCACACTCGTAACAACCTCTTGGTACCATAGACTGCTGTCCCGAAGTCTGACCCTAATGGCCAGAATGCACACTAGAAGAACCCTAGATGGCTGATGGGCGGTATGAACTCTATGGCATGGCACTGAAATAGGAACTGGAAGAACCCTGATGAGCTGGTGGGCGATAAGAACTCTCTGGCATAGCACTAAAATAGGGTCGCGCTGGAGAACCCCGAGGAGGTGGTGGTGCTGGATATTTGGGGCTGCTAGGCTGACCCCTCCCAAACTGACCTCTGCCCCCTGGCCCGGGCACCTCTAAACTCTCCAGAGAAATGGGTCCTCTTGTCTTGCTGCATCTGCTCTCTACCCCTCTGGCGGTAGCCCTTAAACTTCCGAGCAATCTCCACTACTAGATGATAATTAGTACCCATCTCCACCTCCCAGGCCATACTAGCCTAAATACTGGGGTGCAACCCCACAACAAATCTCCGCACTCTCTCTGAATCTCACCTCATAATCAGTCACTGACATCTGACACTGCTCGAGCTGCTCGAACTGACCTCATAACTCTTCCCTCTGAGAGGGTGGAATATACCTGTCCAAGAAAAGCTGTGTAAACTGGTCCCAAGTCATGGGAGGAGAACCCACTGGTATGCCAAGAAGATAAGACTGTCACCATCTACGGGCCCTGCCCTCTAGCTGAAAGGTAGTGAAATCCACCCCATGGGACTCCACATATTGTGCAGTCTATCTCTGGACCAATCAATGAAGTCCTGGGGATCCTTATGCGGCTTAACCCCGAAGATAGGATGGTGTAGCCTAGTCTATCTATCCAATAGCTTCTGTAGATCGCGGTCAGCAGCTTATCTAGGCTCAGGTGCAACCGCTGTAACTAGCTGAGTTCCACCCACGGACAGTGTACTCGGAGTTTGATATACTGCAGCTGCATGCCCTGGAGCCTGGGTAGGAGGGGTTTGTGCTCCCCATCCTGCCTGAGATATGGTTGGGTCAGCTGGAAATAAACCATCTTGAGTCATAGTGTCCATGAACCGTAACATAAGGCCCATGACCTCCTGAAAGCCTAGTGTTGACATGAAATCTACCGGGGATAGCTCTGCGGCGGGCACCTCACCCTACTTCTCAATGATGGGATCCTCCACTGGATCCATTGGTGGTGTTACTGGGGCAACTCTGGGACACCCCGTCCCCTACCTCGGGCCGGTCCCTCCCCCGGCCTCTGCCTCGGCCTCTAGCAATGGGGGGAGCAGCTCCTCCCAGT
Source organism: Nicotiana tabacum (assembly GCF_000715075.1). NCBI lineage: Eukaryota > Viridiplantae > Streptophyta > Magnoliopsida > Solanales > Solanaceae > Nicotiana > Nicotiana tabacum. The sequence continues at coordinate 32,271,170 of NC_134093.1, forward strand.
TCTGGAACGTCTGCCGTACGCGTCCTCACTATCTGTGAGAGAATGAGAGAAAGGATTTTAGTATACCATCAATTGCACGATATGAGATGAATAAATAGTAGTTTCCTAACACCCTATAACCTCTCGAAGATAAGTACAGACGTCTCCGCACCGATCTGTAAGACTCTAATAGGTCTGCCCATAACTTGTGAGACCTACATAAACCTAGCGCTCTGATACCATGTTGTCACGACCCAATTCCATCATAGGTCGTGATGGCGCCCAACACCATTGTTAGGCAAGCCAACACTGAACAAACTAATGGTTTCCCGTTTAAATAAATTACTAATTGGATAACATTTCCTCATTTGTTAAAAAAAAGATTTAGAAATTTGCAAATGTGACATAATTAAACGGAAACAAATGAGCACGGATTGTAATCATGTAAACAAATCTAAAATCATAAGTCTACTAGTGTGTGTGTCAAGACATGATATCACAAGTATATGGGAAATCTAGTAGAATATACAAAAGAAATCTAGTCTACTGTATGAAAGGAAATAGACATAAAAAAATAAAACAAAAGGGAGAATCCAGCTGCTGCAGAACGGCTCGGAAGGCAGCTCATAGTGAAGTCTCGAGATGGGGATCAAATCTGCGCACCAGACTGGAAACCAGATGCACCTGCCTCAGTTCCTGTACAATTAAGTACAGAAGTGTAGCGTGAGTACATAAACAATATGTACCCACTAATTATCTAGTCTAACCTCGAAGAAGTAGTGACGAGAGGTCGACTCCGACACTTACTAAGGGCCAACAATATGATAATATGAAATTCTTATTAAGCATGAGATATATAACAATAAAACTCAGAACAAGAAATAACTGAACAATTCATCACCATATTTAAGAACCCAAATCACTTCCTTCATTTAAAACAAATAATCTTTCAAATAATGAATTTATACCAATTATAAAAGGGACTTCCAGTTCTACTGAGGACATTCGGCCTTGAGGACGTTCGGCCCGATCCAACATAAATGTAAACTGTGCACTGTTGAGGGTCGAACGGCACGAACCATAGATGCATCTATTAACATGCCGAGGCGAATGGACTACTCCCATGAGAGTAGTAGAAAGAATTACCCCGCTCGCGGATTATACTTGCGACGCGGTCAAATATAAATTATCAATAAATCATAACTCTTTCTTGATTCTTTTCTAAATAAAGACAATTCAACTTGAAGCTTTTAAATCCTTAAAATCCCCGACTTAGTTCCATTTAATATAATTAACAAATATAATCAAATAATGGTGTCCACAAAGTATGGTGTAAAACTAAAACTACCCGAACATAAATAGGAATAGTAGCTACGTACGGACTCTTGTCACTTCGTGCGTACGTAGCCCCCATACCCTCCCCCCCCCCCACAAATAACAACACATATTAATTAAGTTGACCTATGGCATAAATTCCCTTTTACAAGGTTAGAAAAGAGACTTACCTCATCTCAAAGCCTACTTCCCAATTCAAGAATGCACTCAAACCTCCAAATTTGATGCCGAACGACTCGAAACTAGTCAAATATTACATAAATCAATCAATCCATGCTCAAAAGTTTATATCTCCACTATTAGAGTGATTACCCAACCCAAATTGAAAGATTCCTAAAATTCAACCCCGGTCCCACGTACCCGGATTCTGGAAATATTTGAAGAAAGTTGTTACCCATAACCTTAGGAACATAAGTATATGGTTTTCACTAAGTTTCATAATTATTCTCGTAGTAAAATCTCATTTTAATTAAACCCTAGGTTTTTCATCTAAACTCATGATTTCTACCAATTTTCATGTTCAAATCTACCCATAACCTATGTAATAAACTCACATTAAGGTAGGAATTACTTACCCTCAATAGCTAGGTCGAAATCTCCCTTTTTGAAACTCTAAAATCGCCCAAATGTGTGAAGAATGGGAGAAAAATGTCTAAGTCCCGTATTAAATGAAGTTCACTGCCTTCAGCAATTTCCGCACCTGCGGTCATTGGGCCGCACCTGCGCCCTCGCTTCTGCGGACAAAAGTCCGCTTATGCGGAACTCCCCTGGGTCGGCTGGTGTCGCTTCTGCGGATGGGTTTCTGCTTCAGCAGAGGATGGGCCGCACCTGCGGAACCTGAGTTGCCCTTCCATGGCCGCTTTTGTGAGGCTTGGCTCTCACCTGTGGCTGGCCAAGCGCAGGTGCGACTATGACAGACCTAATGCTTCAGGTGTTGTTCCAAATTCTCATCTTGGTCCAAGCCTCATCCGATTGACATCGGGGCCCCCGAGGCCCCGCCCGAACATACCTACAAGTTTGGAATCATAAAACGGATTCGCTCGAAATCTCGAAACGCCTGAAATAGCATCAAAACTAAGAATCGTACCCCAAAACCAATTGAACCAAATTTAAGAACTTCAAGATCTTCAATTCATTTCCAATGTGCCAAAATGTACTTAAACTACTCGGATTGACACCAAATTTTGCGTGCAAGTCTTAAAAGACATTACGAAACTATTCCTGGTCTCAGAATTTTGTTTAGACCTCGACATCACCAAAATCCGCTCCTAACCAAATTTAAAGAACTTCTAAAACCTTCAAGAACCATCTCTCACTATTAGGCGCCAAAACACTCCCGGGTCATCCAAAACCTGATCCGAACATACGCCCAAGTTCGAAATCATCATACGAACCTATTGGAACCGTCAAATTCCGGTTTCGAGGTCGTCTACTCAAAATGTTGACCGAAGTCAAACTTGGCATTTTAAGCCATCCTTAAGGAACCAAGTGTTCCGATTTCATCCCGAACCCTTCCAAATTCCGAACTAACCATTCCCGCAAGTCATAAAATAGTAAAAGTATGTACGGGAAGTCTTATTTAGGGGAACAAAATTCTAGGAATCAAAACGACCGATCGGGTCGTTACATGAGGGGTCGACATCAACACTTACTGTGGGCCAACATTAAAATACAAGAATTTTAAAAAGGCATGAGATATGTGAATAATAATAATAATAATAATAATAATAATAATAATAACAACATATTAGCAAATAGTGAATAAATAATTCTTTAACTGATAGTAAATCCCAAAAATCTTCAACTAACATATACTAACTCCAGATAAAATTCAGGCCAATAAATAAGTTATAACCCATCAATTCATAAAATATAATATCAAGTGTATTCGGGCTCCAAGCATTAACACGCACGATTTATGCCGAGGTCGTACGGCCCAATCCAGAATAATATGTTCACTGTCGAGGGTCGAACGATACGAACCATAGATGTATCTATTATACTGCAGAGGCGTTCGGACCACTCCACAAGAAGAGAGAATACTCTATGAATATCCGATTTAAAAGCTATTACAAGACTAATACCCACGGAAGCAAAATTTCCATTAACGGTCAAGTAACCCGCCAAAACTCAAAGTAAGTGAAATTCGATCCATACAAATCCTTTATCAAGTTTCAAAACAATTTAGGAACTTAAAATAACAAGTAGAGTGCAAACAATACAAGTATTTCCTCGCACCTGCGTGACCTCACCTGCGGCCACTCCTTCAGCAGGTGCGATGGCACCAGACTTCAGCAGCATCAGCAGGTCCTAAATTCCAAGTTTCAATCCGTTTTTAATCCATTTCAAACCCGAGGCCCCCGAGACCCCATCCAAACGTACCAATACAACCCAAAACACAATGCAGACCTAGTTGAAGCCTTGAATCATGCCCAACAACATCACATCTATGAATCAACAATCGAAACCTTCTTTAAACATTCAAACATTCAAATTTCACCAAATACGTCCGAATTATACTTAATCATCCCTGCATGACGTCAAATTTTGCATGCGACCATGCTCCTCCGCTGAAATCACACCATGCACCACATAAGTCGCTTGACCATAATAACATTGTCCGACCACAATAGACGTAATTCCACAAACTCGGTGCCCGGAATACACCTCATAACACATATTAGCCCTGATCCAACTCTCGCAATACTGCCACAACAGAAGAGATGTGTAGAAACTAATAACCACCTACCGAATCAGCAAATCATGGAGTCTCTCCTCCTGACAAGAACCATTACCTCATTACGAACTGAATAATGATATTTATTCTTTAATATACCCTAAATAACTCTGATCGCATTGATCCAAGGCCTAATAACCTCGTCTCACCCAGTACAAGCTACTCAGGCAATAAGCCATCTCACACACTGCCCAGGATTTCATATGACGCCATCAATGCACCAACAAGCTACAACTTGAATATGACACATAAAGAAGAGCGAATTCTGGAAAAGAACTACCCAGCCCGCATAACGAATAAAATGGCCGAATAGTTGCTATGAACCTACCTTAGGGATGACACAAAATAAATGTAAGGAACTTCGCTCAACATCTCATTGTTGCGGCATGCAACCCGATCAAATATGACACTGTTAAGGCGTGCAACCCGAGCCAAACATGAGAATGTTATGACATACAACCCGATCCACACATAACAATGAAGAAGAAAACATACATCAAGGTGTAATGCTTATACTTACGAAATGTCTGAATATCGACCACAAGCATGCCAAGTGCATAATACAAATCCTGGGGAGACGGATAACTCCATACGCTACGAAACTCAAGAACAACTAAGGTGCAATAAATGACCTGCATCTCGAGAGCCATCCTGCTCACATAATACTACAAGCTACATTGGATCACAACACATGTGCGGATAATCAAGCCGTCTCACAACCCACATAGCACAATAGAGTTTTTACATGGAACAACTAATGACTGGAATAACATCCAATGCCCGAAGGCTCCTCCGTAAGCAATGCTATGACGAATGAACATATCCGATCTGATGTAAATCTACTAGCGGACCTTAAGACGATTCTGCTTATCCCATACTGGGCTAATAACCTTCCAAGGATCCACAATAACCCTATTCATGACACACATGAACAACCCTCAAATCCGGAACAAACTCACACCGTCCACAACCCAAGGAATAGAACGCCTCTCAAGCATAAACTCTCACATTAGATCAAGTACCAGAATCTTCATACTTGGTTCCCATTATAACCATCAAGTGGCTAACAATTCACGCTTATACAATTCCCTCGTGAGGTACACTCACGCGACTTTTCGCACCAGGTAGCAAAGTCTGCAGCCCCATACACAAACCGTACTAATTCGGTAAAGCAATCAAGAATCTGCAAATCAATGCACAACGCCTCCTACACAAAACATCATTTTCAGGTGACACTAAAGAAAATGCCAGCTTACTCTGAATGTCTGAATTCTCCCCTGTCCATCCGAGCTCATGACATTCATGTCAATATCGAACCGCAACCCTGATCCTCCACTTTCAATTCCCATGTCGCTCACTATACCTATCATGCCGCTACACGAGATTTCAAGAATTCATAATAACCCATAAACCACTAGTAGAATAAACACTTCATTGGCTATAAACCTTTCACTTAGGTCATTTTATAAGAACCAATGCAACACGCAATTGAATTACCAAACCGCAGAAAATACCAACCTCAAGTCATGATCTAAACCGCCATGACTCTTCTGGAATCCATTTACACCACAAGGCTATTTGAATCAAATACCTCCCAAATCAATCAAGTTATGGTGGCTGTTGAGCCCGCACATACAACCACAAACCACTTGTATAACTTCACACGAAGAAAGAACTGATCATTGCCACAATCATGTTGATTCAACCATTACTAACTGAACCAACTTCTTACAATTCACTCCTGACTTGCCTTAGAAATAATAGTAACTCCATTCAAGAATCATAATGAAACTCAACAGCACCCCTCCCGAGTGATCCACTTTACGACACCACATCATCTCAATACCCATGAACCATCTCATACCTTCCTCATGCGCACAATAGTATCTCCAACTGGTACACCCATTCTGAAAGACCTTCCGCGAATCCAAAACCGTTTCTCCTATTTTTCCAATACTGCCATGTAGACCCAATGATAACATAGAAAATTACCCAAGTATTCTTCTCACTCTGCTGCAAAAACCCGGTCTCCAGCCACATAACGAACCCATTAGAACCACTATTGATAGTCACCCACTCTGACTTGGTCCCGAAGATAAGCCAAACTCTAGTGCGCTGTCAGCACATGAACACTCCCAAAGAAGTAACCAGATGAATTATATTTCGTTGTACATCACATCTACCAGAAGCATAAACTATGAGTATCCCCAAAATTTGTGCATGAATCAATAAGGCAAAATATAGCACACATTCATCAAATCCTTTACTCGAGTTACCCCTGATATTTTCTTTCTTAGTCATAAATAATCCACCAATGCACCGATAACCAGAAGCTGCATAAGCAGATCACCATGTGATCCAATCGTAGACGGTGGGCTCCCCCACTTAAATTTAAGCTACCATCACTAAGTGTAGAGCCCATAACGATTCCTCCTTCTAAATTACCATGATCTCGCACCGTTAACCCGCTAAATTTCTCGAAATCTCATGTTAAACTTTTCATAACCCACATATGGTGATGGTAGAAACTTATCAGCCACAATTTTCTATTCGACCTCTCACTGGATAGTAAGTATAACTCTTCGTAGAATCTTCATCAACATCACACAACCGCTAACCTGCTCACATGAGATAACCCACATTTCCATACTCAATCTTCCTCAGTGCAATAGCCTCCATCTTAAATAATAAAAATAATCTGTAGACCTAGTCACTTCCCACTACGATTCCCTATATCGCTCTAAACTTTCTCAAGGCATGTGTGTCACGCCCCGAACCTAGGAGCGAAACCAGCACCCGGTGCCTCACCTAATCTGGCATACCATATTGCGACTAAGGGACTCTGAATATATAATATCATACTTTGGCCATGGGGCCACCTTGCAAGACAATTTGCGAAGCAAAATATAAAAATGAATGGAAACTAGCGCTAACTAAACATCAATATAAAGCTAGGCCGACAAGGCCGTCATAGCTACTACAGCTGACAAACCACCAATTTATACAAACCCAACATACAACACTAACCAACAGGATATGTCTACAAGCCTCTACTGATAGATGTACTGTGATCGGAACAGGGCCCCGACCTACCCATAACATATATACAGATATACATAAGATGTACACAAAACTCTAGACCTGGCAACTCCGAAAGACGTGGAGCTTACCGATCAGGCAGAACTCGGGAAACACCTACTGAGGAGGTCTACCCGTCTGTCTGTCTGAACCTGCACGCATGAAATGCAGCGCCCCCAGAAAAGGGACGTCAGTACGAAATAATGTACCGAGTATGTAAGGCAATAAAATAACTGAAAGCTGAAACTGAACTGATAATATGATAACTGAAATTAACTGGGAGTCAAAGATGGTCTGGAGATATACTTACGTGCTGATACTGACTCAACTCTCTCAATATATTAAGTAAAATAAATGTCCGGCCCTATAAGGTTCGGTACATGTAACTGCTCGGCTGTAGTAGGCTCGCTCATAAGCGCTCGGCCATACTGGGCATCTGTACCTCGGCCATCCTGGGCTCGCTCATAGGCGCGCGGCCACAGTAGGCTCGGTATATATAACTTACCATCTGATCAGAGGTTGCCCAATAGGGGCCTGCCCATCGATTATAGCTTGATGGTAATGAAAATACTGTAATACTGTATATATAGGCTTGCTGCTCTCTTGACTGGAAGAAGACAATACTAAATTGAATATATAATCTCGATAAGGAATAATATTGTAACTTATGAGACTAGAATAGTGTGAATAAATTCATGAATATGAACTTCTCTTTTTGTCTCATTACTAACACATGTAGCTATGAGATCATGCCAAAATGAAGGAAGGGATTAGCCTTAACATACCTTATCACAATCTTCCCAATCACCAAGTTGAACTCACCTCTTTGCACCTTAATCTACAAGAATGATAATAATACTATCGTTAAGTTATGAAAGGTACAACTATCGCACAACGAACGACAAACTTATTTTGTATTAAAACGGGCAGCATCTCCCCTATAATCCTTATTCCTCCAAATTCAAGATAACACCAACAATACAAGAACAGAACAATAACAACATAAATACATCATTTTTCAGCCCTATATACGCCATCAAACACTACAAAACAGCCCAACACACCCCAATCTCTTCATACTTAAAACGACCACCGTAGTAGTGTCAAACGACCCGGAAATGTTATGACGAATGACCAGCCAACCACCCTACATTTATATGGTGTTTCTACACCCCCTTCCTCCTCCAAAACTCCACAAAACAGTAGTAAAACATGCAGCCCAACAGCAACATAAAACAGTCCACAAAACAGTCCGCTACAAGTGAATAACTCGAACTCACGGCTTCCGATCACCATCCCGTGAGTTCTTACAAGTATAGAACGACTTGCCATGAATTTATAGAAGAACAAATGGATGAAAGAGAGCAGTAAACTCACCTTATTTGTTGGATAACTCAGCTCCTATCTTGGTTCTTCAAACTTTAGGTTTTACCTCTAATTAGAACTTGAAATGGAGAGAAAATCAATTAGGGTTTGTGGAAAATATTTGGGAGGATTCTTTGCAGAGCTTATGTCTGGTTATTATGCTCTATTTTAAGTCTAATATATGAAGAAAATGGGCCTTTAAAAGGCCTCTTTGGACGACCCGAAATGGTCCATTTTTGGGCTTTCATTTAAGCAAGTAGGTGACACACCTACTTGTCACCTAGCAGCTTGCGCAGTATTTCAAAAAAGCCCATATCTCTCTACTCCGATGTCGTATTGACAAACGGTTTAATGCGTTGGAAAATAGACTCATAGATCTTTAATTTGATGGGTGGAACACCCCATAACTCTAAGTATATTTGGATAAAATTGCAGTTACATTTGACCCAAAGTTTCAGTAAAATTTATGAATGTAACTTGTGATGACTTTCATCGACTTTTGTTCCACAACTCGCTTGACTTCAAAACATAACACACGGATGTCATACGACTAATATAAATCATAACATAATCTCTTTATCATGTTAATCACCCTAGTCTCACCCCAAAGGTACATGTTATAACATTCCCAACTTGTCGACTTTTCGACGAAACATTGTTTTATTCAATTGCTTTAGCTTCTGAACTATCCAACCCTCTTTGTACTTGTTGTTCATGATCTTCAATATTTGTAACCTCATAGGTAACATGATTAACTTACTTTATATACTTTTAAATATTATCTCATTTTTGGTCCTATATTAGTTTGCTTACGACGCATTTTTACGTACAAAAATATAGGGTGTAACATCACTCCCCCCTTGGGAACATTCGTCCTCGAATGTTTACTCTTTGAGGCTTTGGAAAATTTTGCCAGAGTATCCTTCGTACACTAGGTTAAAACCAACCTGCACGCAGCCAGAAAACATACTATGCATGCCACACATGGCCAATCTTTATAAATAGCAGCAATTTGCCTCACCGACCGTAAATCATAAATATTGAAAGTGAAAAATAAAAGCTTACCTGATGACCTACTAGCCTACATAGAGCTATGTTGTAGCATCCCATCTCGAACCATATCTTCAGTTTGAAATAGGTGGGGGTATTTAGACTTCATTTCTTTCTCCGATTCCCACGTCATCTCTTCTACATTCTTGCTCCTCCATAAAACCTTCACAGAAGCTACCTCCTTATTTCGTAGCTTGCGAATTTGTCGGTCTAGGATGGCAACTGGAATTTCCTCGTATGACAAGTCCTCTGTAATCTGTACATTATCTGTGGGCACCACTCGGGTAGGATCGCCAATGCACTTCCATAGCATAGATACGTGAAAAACTGGATGGACAGACTCCAATTCTGAGGGCAACTCTAACTCATAAGCTACTTGGCCCACTCTCCGAATGATCCTATAAGGCCCAATATACCATGGGCTAAGCTTGCCTTTCTTGCCAAACCTCATCACGCCCTTCATAGGTGATACCTTTAAGAATACCCAGTCATTAATCCTGAACTCTAAGTCTCGTCGCCACACGTCAGAATATGACTTCTGACGACTCTGAGCTGTCAACAGTCGCTCCCGGATAAGCTTTACTTTCTCTATGGCCTGCTGAACCAGGTCTGGCCCATGTAACCCAGATTCTCCAACATCAAACCACCCTATAGGAGATCTGCACTTACGCCCATACAAAGCCTCGTACGGAGCCATCTGGATACTGGAGTGGTAACTGTTATTATATGCAAACTCGATAAGAGGTAGATGTTCATCCCAACTTCTTTTAAAATCCAACACACATACTCGTAACATATCCTCGAGCGTCTGAATTGTGCGCTCGGCTTGTCCATCAGTCTGTGGATGAAAAGCTGTGCTGAGATTCACCTGAGTCCCTAGACCTCTCTGAAATGACCTCCAAAAATATGCTGTAAACTGAGCCCCACGGTCAGATATAATAGAAACCGGTACTCCGTGTAGCCGCACTATCTCCTTAATATATAACTTTGCATAATCTTCTGCTGTATATGTAGATCTGACCGATAGGAAGTGAGCTGATTTCGTGAGCCTATCGACTATCACCCATATGGAATCGAACTTACGATTAGAACGAGGTAAACCCATGATAAAGTCCATGTTTATCGCCTCCCATTTCCATGTCGGGATCTCTATAGTCTGCATTAGCCCTCCGGGCTTCTGGTGTTCTACCTTCACTTGCTGGCAACTAGTACATTGGGCGACAAACTCAGCAATGTTCTTCTTCATATCATTCTACCAGTACATATCCTTAATGTCATGATACATCTTCGTCGATCCAGGATGGATGGAATACCATGAATAATGTGCCTCTGACATAATCCTATCTCGTAGCCCTGCTACATCTGGAACACACAAACGACCCTTGTATCTGAGAACCCCATCTCCCTTGAGCTCTAACAATGGCTTCTTCTGCTGCGGAACTCGCTCTCTCAACTCGACCAACTCTGGGTCCTCGTACTGCCTTTCCTTGACTTCAGCTATGAGGGATGATTTTGCAGTGTTTTGGAGTACTACTCCACCATCCTCAGAATCTACTAACCGAACCCCCAACGAAGCCAATTGATGAATCTCTCTAGCTAATTGTCTTTTCTCGGGCTCTACATGTGCTAAGCTACCCATAGATAGGCGACTTAAGGCATCTGCTACAACATTAGCTTTCCCTGGATGGTAGAGAATGTTAACATCGTAATCTTTCAATAACTCAAGCCATCGCCTCTGTCGCAAATTCAACTCTTTCTGCTTGAAAATATATTGTAGGATTTTATGATTAGTAAATACATCAACATGAACACCATATAAATAATGCCGCCATATCTTAAGTGCATGGACAACCGCAGCTAACTCGAGGTCGTGGGTTGGATAATTCCTCTCGTGCTTCCTCAACTGCCTTGAAGCATACGCAATTGCCTTCCCATGTTGCATCAGGATACATCCTAACCCGACACCTGATGCATCACAATACACGGCATAACCCTCTAGACCCTCTGGAAGTGTTAGAACTGGAGCTGAGGTCAACCTGTTCTTAAGCTCTTGGAAACTCCGCTCGCAAGCCTCTGTCCATTGAAACTTAGTTTCTTTCTGTGTCAACTTCGTCAATGGTGCCGAAAGGGAAGAAAAACCCTCTACGAACCTCCGATAGTATCCTGCTAAGCCTAGAAAGCTACGAACCTCTGTCGGAGTGGTAGGTCTAGGCCAAGATTTCACGGCCTCAATCTTCTGAGTGTCTACCTTTATCCCTTCATCTGATACAATATGCCCCAAGAATGCTACAGACTTTAACCAAAACTCACATTTAGAAAACTTAGCATACAACTTACGATCACGGAGGGTTTGGAGTACCGCTCGCAGGTGGTCCGCATGCTCATCCTCTGAACGGGAATAAACCAGAATATCATCAATAAATACTATCACGAACAGATCTAAAAATGGCCGGAATAGGCTATTCATCAAGTCCATAAATATGGTGGGTGCATTAGTCAACCCAAAGGACATGACAAGGAACTCGAAGTGGCCATATCGGGTCCTGAAGGCTATCTTCGGAATATCTTTTTCCCGAACTCTGACCTGGTGGTACCCCGACCTCAAATCTATCTTTGAAAAGCATCTAGCTCCCTGCAACTGATCAAACAAGTCATCGATCCTTGGAAGTGGATACTTATTCTTAATAGTTACCTTGTTCAGCTGCCTATAATCGATACACATCCTCAGCGAGCCATCTTTCTTCCGCACAAATAGTACCGGTGCACCCCAAGGTGAGGTACTGGGCTTAATGTAACCTTTCTCCAGCAAATCTTTTAACTGCTCCTTCAATTCGGCAGGTGCCATTCTATACGGAGGGATGGATATTGGTTGAGTTCCTGGAAGCAAATCGATGCTAAAATCAATCTCTCGCTCTGGAGGAATACCTGGAAGCTCATCTGGAAATACATCTGCATACTCTTTGACTACGGGAATAGACTGAAGTATAGGTATCTCAGCATCTGCATCTCTAACTCGCACAATATGATAAATGCACCCTTTTGCGATCATTTTCCTCGCCTTCAGATAGGAAATAAACCTACCTCTGGGTGTTGCTGTATTACCTACCCATTCAAGGACTGGCTCACCCGAAAAATGAAATCTGACGACTGCCTTTGCTCGGCAATCAACTGTGGCATAGCAAGCTGCCAACCAGTCCATGCCCATAATAGCATCAAAATCCATTATCTCTAGCTCAACTAGGTCAGCTAAGGTCTGACGACTACAAATTGTCACCGTACAACCTCGGTAAACCCGTCTAGCAATAATCGATTCTCCGACCGGTGTAGATACCGCAAAAGGATCACTTAGTATTTCAGGCACTATACCAAACTTCCTCGCGACAAATGGGGTAATATATGATAAAGTAGATCCTGGGTCTATCAAAGCATAAGCATCGTGAGAGCAAATGGTTAATATACCTGTCACAACGTCTGGTGAAGACTCCTGGTCCTGTCGACCCGCTAAAGCATAGATACGGTTCTGATTACCACTTGAACTGGAACCTCTACCTCTGCCTCGACCTCTACCAGCCGAAGACTGAGACTCGCGTCTTGAAGGATCCATGGACATAGATGATCCTGTTGCTGAACTCGCTGGTTGTGCCATTCCCCTAGAATCTCTATTTGGGCAATCTCGCATCATATGCCCCGGACGCCCACATGTATAACAAGCATCAGAACCTGCTCGGCATTGACCCAAGTGTCCTCTACCACAGATGTCACACCGCGGAGGAAATGACCATGTCTGCGCAGAACCTCGTTGTCGCTGCAAACCCGACGCCCGTGAGCTCTCACCTGGTCCTGACTGAGTATAGCGGTCATACCTGTAACCCTGTAACTGAGGTGGCGGAGGCCTAGGTGGCCGTCCGAAGTACTGGGTCCTATAACTACCCTGAGATTGCTCCTGAGACCTGGGAAATCTCATCCTCTTACGTTGCCCTTGCTCAGCCCTCTCTGTACCCTGCTGCCGACGCCTACCCCTTTCTATATTCTGGGCGAATGCCTGAATCCGGGAGATATCCATACTATCCTGCAATGCAGCGGTGGCACATGCCTCGGTTAACTCTAGGGCTAACCCTGCTATAAACCTGTGAATCCTGTCCCGCATAGTAGCAACTATGGATGGTGCATATCTGGCCAATGAGTCAAAATGGAGACTATACTCTCGAACACTCATATTACCCTGCTTGAGGGATAGAAACTGATCGACTCGAGCCTGTCGGATCTCCCGCGGTAAGTACTGGTCAAGGAAGGCATCTGAAAAATTCTCCCAAATAGCTGGAGGTGCATCACGTCCCCTGGACCTCTCCCATCCCTCGTACCAAAGGATGGCTATATCTCGGAGTCGAAAAGCTGCTAGCTCAACTGCCTCTTTCTCTGTGGCATGCATAACACGAAAGATCCTGTGAAGCTGATCTATGAAATCCTGCGGGTCCTCCCTCTGATCTGTCCCCGTGAACTCTGGGGGACTCAAAGCAATAAACTCTCGGACCCTTGAACTCCCAGACCCCTCAGAAGTTCCTGCACTAGCTGATGCCCTAGCCTGTTGCTGGGTAGCTACCAACTGTGTCAACAAATGCACCGCACTTCTCAAGTCCTGATCTAATGGAAGTGGAGGGGGAACTGGATGTGCGGTTTCCCTAGGAATCTCCGCAGTTGGTGGAGGAGCCGGTAATGGCTGAGTAGGGGTCTCCCCTTGAGCCTCAGACTGGGCCCCATCTACTGGGGGTACCCTGCTGGTCCCCTCACCTACTGCTGTATCTCTCCTCTGGCTAGCCGTAGTCTTCCTAGTCACCGTCATCTGTGCATGCAAACACCAACACATAAGTTTAATTCAAATTTCATATAACTCAGTTCTATAGCACGATTTAGATTTCAAAGAAGGGTAACCAACTCCTAAATGCCCTGTAGTTCCCTGCTTATATAATGTGGTGCACAACACATCTATAAACAAGACCCTACTAGACACGGCTTGTAGACTCCCTAGGACAGAACTGCTCTGATACCAAGTTTGTCACGCCCCGAACCTAGGAGCGAAACCAGCACCCGGTGCCTCACCTAATCTGGCGTACCATATTGCGACTAAGGGACTCTGAATATATAATGTCATACTTTGGCCATGGGGCCACCTTGCAAGACAATTTGCGAAGCAAAATATAAAAATGAATGGAAACTAGCGCTAACTAAACATCAATATAAAAGCTAGGCCGACAAGGCCGTCATAGCTACTACAGCTGACAAACCACCAATTTATACAAACCCAACATACAACACTAACCAACAGGATATGTCTACAAGCCTCTACTGATAGATGTACTGTGATCGGAATAGGGCCCCGACCTACCCATAACATATATACAGATATACATAAGATGTACACAAAACTCTAGACCTGGCAACTCCGAAAGACGTGGAGCTTACCGATCAGGCGAAACTCGGGAAACACCTACTGAGGAGGTCTACCCGTCTGTCTGTCTGAACCTGCACGCATGAAATGCAGCGCCCCCAGAAAAGGGACGTCAGTACGAAATAATGTACCGAGTATGTAAGGCAATAAAATAACTGAAAGCTGAAACTGAACTGATAATATGATAACTGAAATTAACTGGGAGTCAAAGATGGTTTGGAGATATACTTACGTGCTGATACTGACTCAACTCTCTCAATATATTAAGTAAAATAAATGTCCGGCCCTATAAGGTTCGGTACGTGTAACTGCTCGGCCGTAGTAGGCTCGCTCATAAGCGCTCGGCCATACTGGGCATCTGTACCTCGGCCATCCTGGGCTCGCTCATAGGCGCTCGGCCACAGTAGGCTCGGTATATATAACTTACCATCTGATCAGAGGTTGCCCAATAGGGGCCTGCCCATCGATTATAGCTCGATGGTAATGAAAATACTGTAATACTGTATATATAGGCTTGCTGCTCTCTTGACTGGAAGAAGACAATACTAAATTGAATATAGAATCTCGATAAGGAATAATATTGTAACTTATGAGACTAGAATAGTGTGAATAAATTCATGAATATGAACTTCTCTTTTGTCTCATTACTAACACATGTAGCTACGAGATCATGCCAAAATGAAGGAAGGCTTAGCCTTAACATACCTTATCACAATCTTCCCAATCACCAAGTTGAACTCACCTCTTTTCACCTTAAACTACAAGAATGATAATAATACTATCGTTAAGTTACGAAAGGTACAACTATCGCACAACGAATGACAAACTTATTTTGTATTAAAACGGGCAGCATCTCCCCTATAATCCTTATTCCTCCAAATTCAAGATAACACCAACAATACAAGAACAGAACAATAACAACATAAATACATCATTTTCCAGCCCTATATACGCCATCAAACACTACAAAACAGCCCAACACACCCCAATCTCTTCATACTCAAAACGACCACCGTAGTAGTGTCAAACGACCCGGAAATGTTATGACAAACGACCAGCCAACCACCCTACATTTATATGGTGTTTCTACACCCCCTTCCTCCTCCAAAACTCCACAAAACATTAGTAAAACACGCAGCCCAACAGCAACACAAAACAGTCCACAAAACAGTCCGCTACAAGTGAATAACTCGAACTCACGGCTTCCGATCACCGTCCCGTGAGTTCTTACAAGTATAGAACGACTTGCCATGAATTTATAGAAGAACAAATGGATGAAAGAGAGCAGTAAACTCACCTTATTTGTTGGATAACTCAGCTCCTATCTTGGTTCTTCAAACTTTAGGTTTTACCTCTAATTAGAACTTGAAAGGGAGAGAAAATCAATTAGGGTTTGTGGAAAATTTTTGGGAGGATTCTTTGCAGAGCTTATGTCTAGTTATTATGCTCTATTTTAAGTCTAATATATGAAGAAAATGAGCCTTTAAAAGACCTCTTTGGACGACCCGAAATGGTCCATTTTTGGGCTTTCATTTAAGCAAGTAGGTGACACACCTACTTGTCACCTAGCAGCTTGCGCAGTATCGCAAAAATGCTCATATCTCTCTACTCCGATGTCTTATTGACAAACGGTTTAATGCGTTAGAAAATAGACTCATAGATCTTTAATTTGATGGGTGGAACACCCAATAACTCTAAGTATATTGGGAGAAAATTGCAGTTACATTTGACCCAAAGTTTCAGTAAAACTTATGAATGTAACTTGTGATGACTTTCATCGACTTTTGTTCCACAACTCGCTTGACTTCAAAACATAACACACGGATGTCATACGACTAATATAAATCATAACATAATCTCTTTATCATGTTAATCACCCTAGTCTCACCCCAAAGGTACATGTTATAACATTCCCAACTTGTCGACTTTTGACGAAACATTGTTTTATTCAATTGCTTTAGCTTCTGAACTGTCCAACCCTCTTTGTACTTGTTGTTCATGATCTTCAATATTTGTAACCTCATAGGTAACATGATTAACTTACTTTATATACTTTTAAATATTATCTCATTTTTGGTCCTACATTAGTTTGCTTACGACGCATTTTTACGTACAAAAATATAGGGTGTAACAATGTTCTCCAAACTCAGTCGCTGCTTGAGCAGCAGAGGTAGCATCCTTTTAAGCAACTTCTCGACCTCTGCTTTTCATACTTGACCTGCTAGCAATTCAACCACGCGAGACACCTCCCACCATGTCCTTCCCCATCCCTCGCTACCTAAATGCCGCCTCAAATCAAAATCCATCTCTATAGAACCTAAACTAATAAATTGCAACCAACTCTAAGCCTCATCGAAGATCATCTTTCTCGAACCATTAGCATTAGAACACCGATTCGGTTTTGACGCTACACACCTCCATCAGGCACCATTTCACAATAACCTGCCCCAAAGGCAAATCAAAGAAGACCATAACACCGGCGAAACTTAATACATTCAAACAAGGACAACGACACCACATCACAAACGAAATTTCCACCACGCTCAAAAATATCAAGTCTCGTTACTCCATCAACCAAACTTGAACATCCATAGTCCGATAGCCCTTCCTCCATTGGAATTAGATACCTAATCTCTAAATCATTAACTGAGAAATCTTCCTTTCGATTCATTTACTGGCTCGACACATAGAAAAGCACCATACCATTACACCAACAGTGTGCGATAAGAATGCATAAACATCATAGCAATCTGTGCATAGCCTTAAAACCATAGGAAATACCGATACTGAGCTGAAACGACAGAACATCCTTCCACAAAGTGATGATAATAGCCCGCCCAAACACGCAGGGAAAAATATCCTGCACCACGTTTGTAGTACCACCACAACTCCTCGACGCCCTATTGATACCAAGCGCTTCATGACGCTTAAGATTGAGTAGGAAGGAAATAAAAGGCATAAGCCTCAAAGGAATCAAATCTCACTATGAGGAATCAAGAAGGGAAGTGCTCATAATAGCTTTGTAACCTCTCCAATATAAGTATAGACGTCTCTGTACCGATCCACAAGACTCTACTAGACTTGCTCATGACTCGTGAGACCCAAGTGAACCTAACGCTCTAATACCAAGCTGTCACGACCCAAAATCCATTATAGGTCGTGATGGCGCCTATCGCTACCGTCGGGCAAGCCAACGATGATTGATCAATTTAATTACTCATTTTATTGCTTTTGAAATCATAAATTTTAATAAGGAAATTTACACTTTTAAATTTACGGGAACGTACAAAAATTATAGTTTATAAGAAAAATGAAAAGCGATGATAATATACAGAACCGTAAGCATCAACTAGTATATCTCAAAATCCGATGTCACAAGTGCATGAGCATTTATTAGCGAGTACAACAATAATACAACATTTGTCTAGGATATAAATGAGGCAGGATAAAATAAATAGTATGATTGAGACTTCGTGGACTGCGATGTGTAGCTTGGAATGCAGCTCACATAAAGTCTCCTCAACAGGTGCGCCTACGCGCCACGATGATCACCAAATGAACTTGTCAGATCCTTCACATTTAGTATAGAAGTGCAGTATGAGTACGTAAATCAATGCGTACCTAGTAAATATCTAGCCTAATCCCGAATAAGCAGTGACGATGGGTCGACATCGACACTTACTAGAGGTACAACAAAGCAATATAATAAAACAATAAGCAGATGTGAAGCACACAACCATAATATGGTAAATCTGTAAGTTACCTATTCTTTCAAATATTTCTTTTAAAGTACGAATTTCTCAGTCTTGTATTCTACCTCATTAGCTCAGATGTATCAAGTACCAGCAACAAATGGATAAGAAGTACCATGTAAAATGTCGGGCATCAGTGGAAGGATAATCTCTTGAATGTTCTAACTACCAGCAATATAACGCACTATTATGCCGAGGTCGTTTGGGTCGATCTAGAATAATGTGTATACTGCCGAGGGTCGAGCGACACTAACCACAGATGAATCTATTATACTACCGAGGCGTTCCACCCTCTCCACAAGAAAGGAAGAAAGTTATCGAATTACGAGACACGTGCTTACCATATAGTACATGAGCACAAAGCAAATATAATCTTTACCGTTTCTCAAATAACTAGCCAACAACTCAAGGTGATAAGGCTCGGCCTAGTATACATATATTTATTTCTAAGCCAATTTCAATTATAAGTTTAAATAATTAAGCCAGCAGAATGAGTTCAAATAATTCAAATATTACATAATAAGGTCCTAAGTCTACTCGGACATAAACATGTTTTAGCTACGTACGGACTCTCGTCACCTCGTGCGTATGTAGCACCCACAACTAGTATCACATAGCAATTACATCACCTAGGGAGTAGTTTCCCCCTCACAAGGTTAGAAAATTGACTTACCTCACTCTGAAGTTCCATAACCGACTCCTACGCCACTCTAACACCTCAAACTGATGCCCGTCGCTTCAAAACTAGTCAAATAAATGTGCAAACCAATAAAAATATACTCTAATACTCATAAAAATCAATTCATAACAATTCCCAACTCCGCTCGAAAAGTCTATAAAGTCAACCCTCGGGCCCACGTGCCCGGATTCTGAAACTTTTCGAAGATAAACTTTACCCATAACACCACGAACACAAATATATAATTTATTCCAAATTCCATGTCCAATTTCGTGATCAAAATCCAAAAATACCAATTTCTAGGTTTTCTACCAAAATCCCAAATTTGCTACTAATTTCTATGTTCAAATCCACATATAAACCATGTATTTAACTCACAATATGTGGGAGTTACTTACCTTGACATAGATGATGAAAATCCTCCATCCAAAAGCTCCAAAAATCGCCCAACCAAATGAAAATGTGAGAGAAATGGGCTATGTCTCGGATTAAAAACACCCCACTGCCCAGCGACCTTCGCACCTGCGGTCAAATATTCGCTTCTGCAACTCCGCACCTGCGAAAAATTCATCGCAGGTGCGGCTCCAGCTCAAACCAGCAGCCCTCACTTTTGCGCCCCAAGTAGCGCATCTGCGCTTCCATTTAAGCGGGCCTCAAGTGCTTCTGCACTCGCGCACCTGCACGACCATGTCCGCTTCTGCGGCCCAGGCCTTCTTGGCCAACCTCCGCTTCTGCGACAACTTCTCCACATCTGTGGCTTCGCAGGTGCGGAAGTTTCCTCGCACCTGCGCTCCCAGACTTCCTCCACTAAAATCGCACCTATGTGACCGCACCTGCGGCCACTCCTTTCGCAGGTGCGATGGCACCAGACCTCAGCAACATCAACATGTCCTAAATTCCAATTTTCAATCTGTTTTCAATCCATTTCAAACCCGAGGCCCCCGGGACACCATCCAAACGTACCAATACAACCAAAAACACAATACAGACCTAGTCGAAGCCTCGAATCATGCTCAACAACATCAAATCTACGAATCAACGATCAAAACCTTCTTTAAACATTCAAATTTTGCCGAACGCATCCGAATAATACTTAAACATCCCGGAATGACGTCAAATATTGCATGCAAGTCATAAATCACGATACGAACCTGTTCCAAGGATCAGAATCCCAAACGTACATCAATAACATCAAAATCCACTTCAAACTAAACTTATAAAATTCTTAAACTTTCAAAAATGCCAACCTTCCATAATAAGCGTCGAAATGCTTCTGGACCACCCGATACTCAACCCGAACATATGCCAAACTCTTAAATCATCATACGAACCTATTGGAACCTTCAAATCATTATTCTGAGGTCATTTGCTCAAAAGTCACACCTTAGTCAATTCATCCAACTTAAAGCTTCTGAAATTAGGATTTTTCATCTGAATCAACTCTGAACTTCCCGAAATTCGATTCCGACCACACGTACAAGTTGTAATACATGAAATGGAGCTACTCAAGGCCTCAAACCACCAAACGATGCGGTAGAACTCAAACCTAATGTAACAGCCGATCGGGTCGTTACATTCCAAGCCCGAACTAACCATCCCCACAAGTCATAAAATAAAAGAGCACATACGGAAAATCTTATTTAGAGGAACGAGGATATAGAAAGCAAAATGATTGGTCGGGTCGTTCCACTAAAGGCATGTGCCTCGCGGAACTAAGCCCTATGTATGAGTCTTAGGGTGTTTTGATAGTGCCTCGCTCAGGAGCGAGTCCCGAGAAATAATCTAATTAGTATATATAATTTATCATTATTAAATATATGTATTTGTAAATTGATTCATCGACTTATAACTTAGAAATTAAAAATAACGTACTTAAATTGCATCAATGAATATTAAAAATAAAACGTCTCGACCTATATCGATTAATCTATGTCATGCATTATTGGTTATGAACGCATGAAATATAGAACAATACTAAACTTCTTTGACATGTATATATGTATCTCAAATTAAATAAATGAAAGAAACTATTAGTATTAATAATAAGCGAGTTAATATAATAATTAACTAAACATGTTTAAAATAGAATAATATTGGTTTACCAATTCATCAATTGATCAAGTTTTCGTACGTAGTAATGTATGTGATTGATCATCAATTACAATATAGTGTGTGTGTGTGTGTGTGTGTGTGTGTGTGTGTGTGTGTGTGTGCGCGCGCGTGTGTGAAATGACTCATATACTTAATTATAACTTAGCAAATTAACTTAGATAGATGAATACAAAAGGTAAAACGTCTTGACCGATTTTTATTAATCAATGTGATTTATAATTAGGTATAAAATGAATGAATATATAAGACGAAACGTGAAATTCGAATAAAATAAACATCTCATATATATACGTTTATTTGTTTATTATTATTGATTAATTATATATGTGTGTGAATAAAATATATACTTATAGTTTATTAAAAATAATTAGTTAATATAATAGTTTATAATTATTTGTTATATATATATATATATATATATATATATATATATATATATATATGTGTGTGTGTGTGTGTGTGTGTGTGTGTGTGTGTGTGTGTGTGTGTGTGTGTGAATAAAATATATGCTTATAGTTTATAATTATTTTTAAAATTTTATAATTTCTTAAGAAATAATAACCCAAAAAATTTAATATAGGTTTTTTTTAAAGATGACCAACCGAAGTCGGTTGATTAACTGTGGTAAAACACAGTCAACAGTCACTTAAGTGTACCGACCGACTTTACCGTCCGAAGTTAGTCGGTATCTTTTAATTACAAATCTAAATTATGGGTATCCCCTCATTTCTCTTCTTCTTGACTCCAATTTTTCTAACACTCCTCTCTTCTCCTTCACACCCACATACCCCTTCCCCCACTCCTTCTTTTTTTTCCTCACACACATCCCATTCTCCACTCCTCTGTGCCACCCAAAGTCGGCATTGGACCCTCCGCTGCTACTACTTCAAGGCCATCATGCTACCTCCCCTCCTCCTCCACCTCCTAAAATTTTCAGGTTTGAATTAGAACTTACATTTTTTTGTATAAATTTAATGTGATGGAGCACCTTCCAATCCACCTTGTACGCGAGGTACCACTTGGAGGGCCTGTTCAATGCAGATGGATACCTTTGAGAAGTAATATTATAAGTTTGATGTAATATTCTATTTTATTTGAATGGTCTTGGCTAACATGACATTATGTAGGACAATTGGAAAATGCAAATAATTTGTTAAGCGGAGGAATATGATTGAAGGATCTATATGTGAAGCCTATCTTGCAAAGGAAACTGCACATTTTTGTTCTTACTATTTTGAGAGTAACGTGCCATGTTCTAGGAATAGGCCCATTAGGCATACTATCAAATGTGTGAATGATCCTTTATATCCATCAATGTCCATCTTCAATCAACCAGGCCGATGTTCTAAGGATGTTAGAAAGAAAAGTTTGAGTGATATGGAGTACAAGTCAGCTACAATTCATGTGTTGCTAAATTGTCCTGAAGTTCAATCATTTCTTAAGTAAGTATTGATTTATTAGTAATCAAAATATAAAATTTACAGTGATTACATATTGATGCAACTACTGAAAAATTTTGATGTGTCACATTCACTTTGTGGGTCAATTTGTCCATGATGTTGTATATACGAGTTTTGATACGTGGTTCAAACAGTTTGTAAGTTTATCTTGATAATGTTCTTCTTAAAGTTCTCGCCATATATATATATATATATATATATATATATATATATATGATTTTGGAGTAGGTTTGGAATGCCATCTTCATCCTCTATTATGGGTATATATATATATATATATATATATATATATATATATATATATATGTATCTATTTTACTCTACCGATTTCCGCCATATATATATATATGATTTTGGAGTAGGTTTGGAGTGCCATCTTCATCCTCTATTATGGGGTAAGTGACTTCTTCTCATTTTGGGTTAAATACATCGTTTATATATGGATTTAAATATGGAAATTAGTGAATTTGGGATTTTGAAAAAAACCTAGAAATTGGTATTCTTGGATTTTGATCACGAATTTGGACATGAAATTGAGAATAAATAATATATTTGAGTTCGTAATATTATGGATAATGTTTACCTTTAAATATTTTCGAAATCCGGGCACGTGGGCCCGAGGGTTGCTTTATCGGCTTTTCGAGCGGAGTTGGAAATTTGTCTAAATTGATTTGTTATAAGTATTAGAGTATATTTCTATTGGTTTGCACATTATTTGACTAGTTTTGGAGTGAAGGGCATCGGCTTGAGATGTTAGAGGTCTTTGGAACTGGTTATAAAACTTCAGAGCGAGGCAAGTCTCCTGTCTAACCCTAGGTGATACTTATTGTTATGTGCAACTAGTTGTGGGTTCTACGTACGTACGAGGTGACGAGAGTCCGTACGTAGCTAAAGCATGTCTATGTCCGGGTAGACTTAGGACCTTATCCTGTAATAATTGAATTATTTGAACTTGTTCTGTTGGCTTATTTAATTAAAGTTATAACTGAAATTGATTTAGAAATAAAAGTATCAGGTCAAGCTTTAATACCCTGAGTTGTTGCTAAGGTATTCGATAAATGTAAAGAGATGTACTTATTATTGTGCTCATATACTTTATTGTAAGCGCGTATCTTGTGATTCTGAAACTTCCTTCCTTTCTTGTGGAGCGGGTTGAACGCCTCGGCAGTATCTTTCGGAATGGGATATATTCCTTCATTTCTTGTGGAATGGGCCGAACGCCTCGACAATATATAGAGGTGCATCTCTGGTTTGTGCCGTTCGACCCTCGGCAGTGTACACACTACTCTGGATCGGGCCGAACGACCTCGGCAAAATTGTTCGTTATACCACTAGTAGTCCGAATATTCACGAGATAAAATTTTCACTGACGCCCGGTATTTTATGGTATTTCTTATCTGATTGGTATTGACACTTCACATTTATTCTGAGATATTGAGGTAGGATATATGATCGATAAATTTTGATAAAAGGGAAATAATTGAAACATTATGAAACTTCATATTTCTCCCATATTGCTGTGTATTTTACAATTGTATGAATTATCGTATTATTTATTTAACTGGACCTCTAGTAAGTGTCGATGTCGACCCCTCGTCACTACTCCTCCAGGGTTAGGCTAGATACTTACTGGGTACGCGTTGATTTACATACTCATGCGATACTTGCTGCATATTGTTGTGCATGTACATATGTGACTAGTGGCCTTGTGAAAGCAGAGGCGTGTATGCATACGGTGACTTACGTGAGCTGCATTTTACATTACGACCCACAGCCGGTAGAGTCTCCTTCAGAGTATTTATATTTCTCCTGTCCAAATTTGTATTCCGGACAGATGCTATATTTTATTTTATATTCCTAGTTGATGTTTATGCACTTGTGACACCGGGTTTTGGGGTGACTATGAGTTGTTTTGTATTGAAATTTGTTAAAAATATTATCATTTACTCTGTAAATTTCATCTTCTACTGTTTAATGGAAGGAAAAATATGATTTCAAAATATTAAAACGAGAACCAAATTGAGTATTTATTGTTGGCTTGTCTGCCAGCGGTGTCCAGCACCATCATGACCTTTAATAGATTTTAGATTGTGACAGAATGGTTATAAGTTTCATATGGAGGATTGCTCGAAGAATTAAAATAGCAACAACATGGGGGTGTGGGTTCAAGGTGGTGATGTCAACCAAGTTGGAGATATTGATTATTATGGTGTGGTCAAAGAAATATTACAACTAGAATATACAGGTTGGCCATATAAGAAATTGATACTCTTTAGATGCAAGTGGTTTGACCCAAATCCAACAAGAGGTACAAAAGTACACCACCAATACAACATAATTGAGGTTAATCATACGAGGGAGTATGATCGCTATGATCCTTTCATAATTGCACATAACATTAGGCGAGTGTATTATGCTCCTTATCCATTGCGACAGAATAAGTCCGATTGGTGGGTTGTAATCCAACCTAAGCCTGTAGGTAGGGTGGAAGTCGAGAATGTGTTAGATGTTGTATATCAAAATGATATCTCCAGTGTTCACCAAATAGTGGACGATCAGTTAGAAAATGATTTGGAACATCCTGAACGCAATTGGAAGAAGTTGATATAAATGAAGTAACAATTACAGAAAATGAGGACAAAGAATCAACTGATGAAACTGAAACAAGTGAGGACGAAGAATTCTCGGACGAGGAACAATACGTCGACGAGGATTAAGAAGTTGGTTTTTTAAAGCATTCTCGTGTTATAACTAGTTTCTTATTTTGTCATTTTAAATATGTATTAATGCAGTTAACAGGCAAGGGTCAAGGTAACAATGACTGTAACGACCCGACCAGTTGTTTTGAGCCCTAGCGCGTCGTTCGGCAGTTTGAGGCCTTGAGTAGCTTCAATTCATGTATTATGACTTGTACGCGTGGTCGGGGTTGAATTTCGGGAGTTCAGCTTATCCTTCGTGATCGCGATTGGTGTTCCGCGATCGCGAAGGGCAATTTTGAGCTGGGAAAAGTTGTGCTTCGCGATCGCAAAGCATTTTCCATGATCGCGAAGGGTAAATACCTAGGCAGAAGCTATATTTTGGGAGTTTGGCTCATTTTTACCTCATTCGTTCCATGGGAGCCGACTTTGGGGCAATTTTGGAGTGCCATTTTCATCATCAAACTTTAGGTAAGTGATTTTTACACCTTGTGAGTTAAATACAAGGCTTATATATGGATTTAAACATGAAAATTAGTAAATATTGTGGGATTTTTGGAAGAAAACCTAGAAATATTATTTTTAGATTTTGACCACGAAATTGGACATGGAATAAGGAATAAATTATATATTTGAGTTCGTAATATTATAGGTAATGATTATCTTCGAACATTTTCAGAATCAGGCACGTGGGCCCTAAGGTTGACTTTATTGACTTTTCGAGCAAAGTTGTGAATTGTTATAAATTGATTAATTATGGTTAATAGAGTATATATTTATGGATTTACATATTTGTTTGACTAATTTTGGGGATACGGACATCGGTTTGAGGTGTTTGAGTGGCGTTGGAGCCGGTTATGGAACTTCAGAGCGAGGTAAGTTTCCTGTTTAACTCTGTTAGGGGGAAACCACCCCTAGGTGATGTATTTGTTATGTGCTACTTGTTGCGGGGGCTACATACGCACGAGGTGATGAGAGTCCGTACGTAGCTAGATTCATGTTATGTGTGGGTAGACTTAGGTTCCCGCTATGCTATAATTGTACTATTTGAGTTGTCTCTTGCCTATTAAATTTCTTTATTTTAAATTGCGACTTGAGACTAGACTTGTGTAGAGTGATAGACTTGCTATTGTAGAAATTCGACGAGCTTCATGATTAGTATCAAAATAATTGTACTCCTCTTATGAAGTTCTCCCGTGTTATATGTTTTCATCGAAAGGGTTCCCATAAAATATATGACTCACACATCTATTTGTGAGTGGGGTCAAGGACCCGTTAAAGCTTCTTATTCTAATAGGATCGAGTTGTTTGCCTCGATAGTATAATAGATACATATATGGTTCGTGTCGTCCGGCCCTCGGCAGTGCGCACATTATGATGGGATTAGGTTGTTCGCCTTGGCAGGATTATGTATCACACTCTCGTGGAACGGTCCATTCGCCTCGGCAATATAATAGATATATCTATGGTTCATTCTGTTTGACCCTCGTTAGTGCACATATTATGGAGGGATCGGGCTGTATGCCTCAGCGTTTGTATAATAATTACTCTTATGAAATCGTCCGTAATAATTGGCAAGAAGATAGTATATCTGCGAGTTTTCCTGATTTGAACTGTGACGACATATCTAGTGAGGTCCATTATATATATACTACGATTGAGGAGGTAACTACTAGCTGAGATCTTGAGTTATTGCTGAGAGGAGAATTGTACCACGTATTTATACTTGTTATTTCATTTATTTACTCTGACTCACATCTGTTTACTTCTACTGTGTATGTCTTATTGGACCACTAGTAAGTGTCGATGTCGACCCCTCATCACTACTCCTCTGGGTTAGGCTAAGTACTTACTCGGTACACGTTGATTTACATACTCATGCTACACGTGCTGCACTTATTGTGCAGATAGATATATGTCCGGTGGACTTTTGGGGAGCAAAGGCGCAGTATTGCGGGGACTTCACTATGAGTTGCATTCCATGTTACGATCCGCAGCCTGCAAAGTCTCCATTAGAGTTATTTATACTCTCCTGTCTAATTTGTATTCCAGACAGATGTTGTATTTTATTATATTTCCTAGTTGATGCTCATGCGCTTGTGACACCGGATTTTGGGGGTTCCTATGGGTTGTTCATTACTGTAGTTCGTGTAAATATTATCATTTACCTGTAAATTCTATTTCATACTATTTAAATAATAAAAATTATGATTGCAAAGTAATAAAATGAGTAATTAAATTGATCAATCATCGTTGGCTTGCCTGACAGCGGCGTTAGGCGCCATCACGACCTATAGTGTATTTTGGGTCGTGACAGCTTGGTATCAGAGCATTAGGTTTACTTGGGTCTCACGAGTCATGAGCAAGTCTAGTAGAGTCTTGCGGATCGGTACGGAGATATTTGTACTTATCTTCGAGAGGCTGCAGGGCTGGTAGGAGCATTTCCCTTCTTGAATCCTTATCGTGCGATTTGATTCCTTTGAGGCTTAGGCCTTTAGTTTCTTCCTACTCAATCATGTGTGACGTGGAGCGCTTGTTATCAATTAGGCATCGAGGAGTTCTAGTGGTACGATAGACGTGGTGCAGGATGTTTCTCCCTGCGTATTCGGGCAGTCTGTTATCGCCCCCTTGCAGAAGGGTGTTCAGTTGTTTTAGCCCAGTATCTGTATTTACTATGGTTTCGAGGCTATGCATAGATTATTATGATGTTCATGTGTTGTTATCGCACAATATTGGTGTAATGATAGGGTGCTTGTTTATGTGAGGAGGCAGTGAATGACTCGAAAGGAGGATTTCTCAGTGCATGGTTTAGAGGTTCGACATTTAATTGTAGTGGAGGAAAGGCAATAAGACTATGCATGTTCAGGCCTTGGTTGATGAAGTGACGAGACTTGGTATTTTCGAGCGTGGTAGAATTCTCATTTATGATGTGGTATCATCGTCCTTGTTAGAACACATTAAGGTTCACCGGTGTTATGGCCTTTTTTGATTTGCCTTCGGGACAAGATGTTGGGAAGTGGCACCTAAGAAGCGCTTGTCAGAGATAGTGGAGTGTAGCGGTTTCAGAATGGAATTGGTGTTTCAAGTGTTGATGGCTCGAGAAAGATGATCTTCTAGGAGGTTTAGAGTTGGTAGCAATTCATTAGTCCCGGTGCTACATGTATGGATTTGATTTGAGGCAACATTTGGGCAGCGGAGTATGAGGAAGAACATGGTGGGGGGTGTCTCGCGGTGGTTGGATTACTAGCAGGCCAAGTATGAAAAGCAGAGGTCGAGAAGTTTCTTAAAGGAGATGGTTTGACCGAAGTGGGAGTGGCAGAATAACATATAGATTTTGTGGTAGGATAGCCACGTACCTTGAGGAATATTAGAGCGATTTGGGAGGCATGGTGGAAAGTAACTAGGTCCACAAATGATAAAATAAATGGTGGTTACTGTACGGAGAAAGATTGAATACGGCATAAAGGAGTTTGCTTGAAATGAAGAGGGATGTGAAGATTTGATTATCGTTTCGGATACAACATGACTTTGAGTTTGGAAGGTATTGTTGGACTTTCAGTTGATGTCAATGGAGAAGGAACAAACTTGTACAACTGGTGGACGAGCATGGGCTCAGGAGGGTTTACTGAACTCGTGGTAGTTGTACCCGGTGCAGCATCGTTGGAAGATGTCGGCATGGAATACCACAAGTGGGTTATCTCCTGTGAGCAGGTTAGCAGTTGCATGATTTTGATAAAGTTTCTACGAAGATTTCTACTTACTACTAGGCAGAAGGTCGAATATGCGATTGCGGCTAATAATTTGGAATGTTCATGAAAAGCTTAACCAGAGACTACGAGAAATTTGGCGGGTTGGAAGTGCGAGATCATGGTAATTGAGAAGGAGGAATCTTTGTAGGTTCTACATTATGTGATGGTACCTTAAAGCTAACTGGGGGATCCCACCGTCTACGATTGGATCGCATGGTTGTCTGCTTGTGCGGTTTCTAGTTATCGGTGCATTGGTGGGTTATTATGACTAAGAAAATAAAACATCAGGGGAAATTCGAGCGAAGAACTTAATGAATGTGTTATATACTTTGCCTTATTGATTCATGTACAATTTTGAGAAGACTCGGAGTTTATGCTTCTTGTGGATGTGATGTACAAGGAAAAGAATTCAGCCGGTTACTTCTTTGGAAGTGTTCATCTGCTATCAACGCACTAAAGTTGGGTTATATATTCAGGACCAAGTCAGAATGGGTGACTCTCCACAACGATTCTAATGGGTTCAAGAATGTAAGTGCGGTGTTTAAGGATTTTTGGGTTCGATAGGTGACTGAAGACTGGGATCTTGTAGTAGAGTGTGAAGAATACTTGGGGAATTTTCTATGTTATCATCAGGTTTACGGGGTAGTATTGTAGGAATTGGAGAAATAGCTTCGGATTTACGTAAGGTCTTACAGAATGGGTGTACCAATTGGAGATGCTATTGTGCGCTTGAGGAGGGAATGAGATGGTTCATGGGAATCGAGACAATGTGGTCTCATGATTTGGGTCACTCGAAATGAGTACTGATTGAGTTCATTATGTTTTTGAATGGAGCTATTATTATTTCTAAGGCAAGTCACAAGTAAATTGGAATAAGTTAGGTCGGATAGTAATGGTTTGAACCATTATGATTGTGGCAATGATCAGTTCCTTCGCCGTGTTAGTTATACGGGTGACTTGTGGCGGTACGTGCGGGCTTGACAGCCGTTGTAATTTGATTGATTTGGGAGGTATTTGATTCTAATGGCCTTGTTATGTGTAAATGGATCCCGGAAGAGTTGTGACGATTTAGACCACAACTTGAGATTTGTATTTTCTGAGGTTATGGGAATTCAACTACATGTTGCAATGGTTCTTCTGAAATGAGTAAGTGAAAGGATTCTAGTGTAACGACCCGACTTGTCGTTTTGAACATTTACGATCCTTCTAAGTATTTGAAGTCTTAAATAGCTTCATATGATGTATTATGACGTGTGTGAATCGTCGGTTTTGATTTTCAGGTGTTTTCGGGATTAGTTTGGATGAATGAAATTCATGTTGGAAGCTTAAATGAAAAGGGTTGATCGGAGTTTGACTTCTACGCAAACGAATCCGAAATGGAGTTTTGATGGTTCCAATAGCTTTATATGGTCATTTCGGACTTAGGAGTATGTCTGGATATTTATTTTGAAGTCCGTAGTTGAATTTGGCTTAAAATGGCGAAAGTATGAAATTGAAGGTTTGGAAGGTTTGTTATATGTGATTTGACGCCTCGAGTAGGTCTGTAATATGTTTTGAGACTTGTTGGTATGTTCGGACGGGGTCCTGAGGAGCTTGGGTGAGTTTCGGGGTGGTTTCGGACCATTTCTAGGCCATTGCTAATTGCTGGTTTTTGGCTACAGGGGTGTACAGTGCGATAGCATGGACCTGGCCGCGATAGCGAAGAGAAAAATAGGAAGAATGGAATTGTGCATCGCGGAAGCCTTCACGCGATCGCATAGAATAAAATCTTTGTTGCACTGACCCAATTTTTGAAGCTTATATCTCACAATCTATAAATAATTTGGACATGATTCAAAAATGAAAGTTGTAGCCCTTGATGTCTAGATTTCAAAAAATTAAACCATTTATCATTTAGAGTTTTTTACAAAATGTTATGACCAATACACTACATGTTGTCTGAGAAGAATTTGGGAAGTGTAATAGAAGTTTGTGCTTCGCGATCGCGGGGAAATGGCCGTGATTGCATACAATAAAAATGCTCAGGAAATTTTTATGCTTCACGATCACATATGGTAAGTGACTGGGCAGCAGAAATTCTCCATTTTTGACGATTTGGAGCTCGGGGAGAGGCGATTTCCGGGAGATATTCAAGGAAAACATCAGGATTCTAGGCGTTCGGATGCTGATTCGAGAGGCAAAGGCATATTAGAATAGAGAATTGCATGGTTTGAGGTAAGTAACATTTCTAAACTTGGAGCTGGGGGTATAAACCGGGATCTTATAGTAGAGTGTGAAGAATACTTGGGGAATTTTCTATGTTATCATCAGGTTTATGGGGTAGTATTGTATGAGTGGGAGAAATAGCTTTGGATTCACGGAAGGTCTTGCAGAATGGGTGTACCAGTTAGAGATTCAATTGTGCGCCTGAGGAGGGTATGAGACGGTTCATGGGTATCGAGACGATGTGGTCTCGTGATTTGGGTCACTCGAGATGAGTGTTGATTGAGTTCATTATGTTTTTGAATGGAGCTATTATTATTTCTAAGGCAAGTCAAGAGTAAATTGAAAGAAGTTGGGTCAGATAGTAATGGTTTGAACCATCATGATTGTGGCAATGATCAGTTCCTTCGGCGGGTTAGTTATACGGGTGACTTGTGGTGGTACGTGTGGGCTTGACAGCTGCTGTAATTTGATTGATTTGGGAGGTATTTGATTCTAGTGTTCTTGTTATGTGTAAATGGATCCCGGAAGAGCTGTTACGGTTTAGACCACAACTTGAGGTTTGTATTTTCTGTGGTTATGGGAATTCAACTGCATGTTGCAATGGTTCTTCTGAAATAAGTAAGTGAAAGGGTTCTAGTGTAACGACCCGACTTGTCATTTTGAATATTTATGCTCCTTCCAACTATTTGAAGTCTTAAATATCTTCATATGATGTATTATGATGTGTGTGAATTGTCGATTTTGATTTTCAGATGTTTTGGGTTTAGTTCGGATGAATGAAATTCATGTTGGAAGCTTAAATGAAAAGATTTGACCAGAATTTGACTTTTATGCAAACGACTCCGAAATAGAGTTTTAATGGTTCCAATAGCTTCGTATGGTGATTTCGAACTTAGGAGTATGTCTGGGTATTTATTTTGAAGTCCGTAGTAGAATTTGGCTTGAAATGGTGAAAGTAAGAAATTGAAGGTTTGGAAGTTTGACCGGGAATTGACTTTATTGATATCGCGGTAAGAATACAATTTCAGAAATTGGAACAACTTTGTTATGTTATTTATGAGTTCTAAGAAAAATTTGAAGTCATTCCGAATTGATTTGTCACGTTTCGGCACAAGATATAGAATTTGAAAATTTGGAAAATTTATAAGTTCGATTCGAGGTGCAATTTGTAATTTCGACATTGTTATATGTGATTTGAGGCCTCGAGTAGGTCTGTAATATTTTTTGAGACTTGTTGGTATGTTCGGACGGGGTTCGGAGGGGCTCGGGTGAGTTTCGGGGTGGTTTCAGACCATTTCTAGGCCATTTCTAATTGCTGGTTTTTGGCTACATGGGTGTACAGTGCGATAGCGTGGACCTGGCCAGGATAGCGAAGAGAAAAATAGGAAGAATGGAATTGTGCATCGCGGAAGCCTTCACGCTATCGCATAGAATAAAATCTTTGTTGCACTAACCCAATTTTGAAGCTTATATCTCACAATCTATAAATAATTTGGACATGATCCAAAAATGAAAGTTGTAGCCCTTAATCTCTAGATTTCAAAAAATTAAACCATTTTTTATTTGGAGTTTTGTACAAAAGGTTATGACCAATATACTACATGATGTCTGAGAAGAATTTGGGAAGTGTAATAGAAGTTTGTGCTTCGCGTTCGCGGGGAAATGGCCGCGATCGCATACAGTAAAAATGCTCAGGAAATTTTTGTGCTTCACGATCACATAGGGTAAGTGACTGGGCAGCAGAACTTAAGTTCTGAAAATAAGACTCCATTTTTTAATGATTTGGAGCTCGGGGATAGGCGATTTCCGGGAGATTTTCAAGGAAAACATCAGGATTCGAGGCGTTCAGAGGCTGATTCATGAGGCAAGGGCATATTAGAATAGAGAATTATGTGGTTTGAGGTAAGTAACATTTCTAAACTTGGAGTTGAGGGTATAAACCCCGAAAATACATGTTATATGATTTGTTTGGGGGTGACGCACATGCTAGGTGACGGGCGTGTGGGCGTGCACCGTAGAAACTATGACGTAATTGTTCCATAGAATTGTGTAGTCAAATAATCTTGGCATTGTCTATGTACTTTCATGTGTTAAGGAAATCGAGCTGAGAATCAAGTTAAAAATCATGCAGAGGCCATATGCGGTATTATTGAGACCCACAGAGGTCGTATTATTGTTGAATTATGTTTTTAAATTATAATTTCATACCCAGTCATGTTCATCCGGTTGTGAGGTTATTTATGGGATCGAGTTGCATGCCACAACAGGACTTATAGGCTTTATTATTATATGGATCGGGGTTGCACGCCACAACAGGCCTTATAGGCTTTATTATTATGGGATCGGGCTGCATGCCACAGCAGGCCAGATTGGCTTATTATAGCGCTTGGGCTGAAGGAGCCCATCCGGAGTCTGTATCCCCACAGTGAGCACAGATGATATTATATTTGGGATGGACTTCCCAAGCCATGGAGTTGCCTTATTTATTTATATTGGGATGGACTTCCTAGGGCATGGAGTTGCCTTATTTATTTATAATTTCCCTGGGCATGGATCTCGACTGAATCATTTATTATGTTTGGGATGGTGTTCCTTGGGCTAGATTGGCTATGAACAATAATGAGTGACTGAATGTCAGTTATTATGTATATATATGGGATTGATCTTTCCTGGGCTGAATTGGCCATAAACAGTACTGAGTGATTGAGTACTCTGAGAGTGTGAGTACATGAGTTCATCATAGTACTGCATTGAATTAGACATGCATACTTGATATTAGGCATAGAGAAGTATTTTCCTCATGCCATCTGATAATGAAATTTCTTATCTGTCGTTAAAGTTTTTGAGAAAAATCACAGATATCAGACTTACTCATATTTCGGTGACTTTCGGCAAAATATTTGAGTTTTATTGTTATACTTGAAAAGAAAATGTTTATTTTCTGAAATTGTATACGAGATGAGCATCCTATTATTGAGTTATTACTTTTGCTGCTTTAAATTGTATTGTTATGAGATGTTATTGGTTATTGGAGTGGACTCTAACCTTGGTACAAACTCGTCACTACTTTCAACCTAAGGTTAGGTTTGTTACTTATTGAGTATATGGGGTCGGTTGTACTCATACTTCACTTCTGCACCTTGCGTGCAGATTTCTTATGCTGATGTTGTTACGTACGGTGAGAGATGGATCTAAAGATGTACTTGCGATCCAATCACATCTACCTCTTGTTCTAGGCAGCTTTAGAATTTTTAAATATGTTCATGTATATTTTAGACAGATGACGTATTTTATTGCACACCCGTTTTTGCAAATTCTAATCTTAGAAGCTCATGATTTGTACTACCAGTCCTTGGGGAGTTTATTAAAGTCAGTTAAATATTAATTGAATTGGATTGTTGTTATTTGGCTTACCTAGCGGGTGAGGTTAGGTGCCATCACGACTAGTTGGATTTTAGGTCGTGACATCTAGCCAATGAAATGTTTGTTCTACCAGTACTACATGGGTTATGCTGAATTCTTGTACTCTCGCGTAGCGGTATGATAGGTGCAGTGAGCGGCAATTGGGAGTTGAGGATCAAGGTTGTGGTTTGATGTTGATAAGAATGTCACGAGCTCGGATAAGCAGGGGAGAATTCAAATATTCAGAGTAAGCTAGCATTTTCTTTAGTGTCACCTGAGAACGACGTTCTGTGTAAGAGGCTTTGTGCATTGATTTGCAGATTCTTGATTTGCTTTACAGAATTAGTCCGGTTAGTGGTGTGGAGGTGCAGACTTTGCTACCTGGTGTGAAAGGGCATGGGAGAGTACCCCACGAGGAGATTTGTATAAGTGCGGCGTGTTAGTCACTCGATTGTTAAAGATTGAAACCAAGCATGGGGATTTTTGGTAATATAGTTAATGTGAGAGTTTATGCCTGGAAGGCGCTCTATTCCTTTGGTTGTGAACTGTGGGAGTTATTCCGGATTGAGACGGCTTGATTATTTGTACATGTGTTGTGGTCCCGTGTAGCTTGTGGTATTAAATGAGTAGGATGGCTCTCGAGATGCAGATCATTTATTTCACCTTAGTCGTGCTTGGGTTTTGTAGTGTATGGCGCTATCCGTCTCCTAGGGTGTTATTTTCGCACTTGGCGTTCTTGTGGTCGATATTTGTTATTTTGTAGGTATAAGCATTATGGCTTGATGGGCATTTCCTTATTTATTGCTATGTGTTGATCAAGTGGCATGCCACCACGGGTACGTTGTTTGGATCGGATTGCACACCGCAACATTATCATGTTTGGATCGGGTTGCACGTCGCAATGGTATCATGTGTGGATCGGGTTGCACGCCGCAACAGTGAGATATTGAGTATGGTTCCCTATATCTATTCTTGTGTATTTTGTTTCTCATTCTATGAGAAGGGTTCATAGCGTCTGTTCGACCGTCTTATTCATTACGCGGGCTGGATAGTTCCTTTCCACAGTTCATTTTTCCTTATGTATCGCATTCGAGTTTGTAGCTAGCTAGTGCATTGTTGGTGTCATAAGAGATTTTGGCAGTGTTTGAGATGGCTGAGCAACTTGTACTAGGTGAGACGAGGTTATTGGACCAGGGATCAGTGCGATCGGAGTTATGTAGGGTATATTGAGGAGCATATATTATTATTTAGTTCAGAATAAGGTAATGGTACTTGTCAGGTGACCCCATAATTTATTAATTTGGTAGGTGATTATGAGTTTCTACACATCTCTTTCATCGTGGCGGTATTGCGAGAGTTGGAACATGGCTCACATGTGTTATGAGGCATATAGCGGGCATCAGATTCGAGATATTGCATATATTGTGGTTAGAGGATGTTATTATAGGCATGCGGTGCATGGTGTGAATTCAGAAAAGGTGTATGATCATGTTTTGTTACAGTGTGTAGTGATTGATACGGTGTTCGTATGTTAGAATCAGATCTTGTTGAAGAATTCAGAGGTTGGAGTTTGGTTCTAAGTCTTATTGACTAAATAAAAGGGAGGATCTTCAGTCTGGCTCGCGTTAATGTGCTCAACTGGGTTGTGGTGGAATGGGTAGTGCATAAGGTGTTGAATAGTGATTTTAGGGCAACTCCGAAGCACTTCTTAACACGTTCGAGGAGCGTATGTTTAAGTGGTGGGGGGGGGAGGGGGGAATGTAATGACCTGACCGGTCGCTTTGATCTCTAGCGTGTCATTCGGCGGTTTGAGGCCTTGAGTAGCTTCTCTTCATGTATTATGACCTGTACGCGGGTCGAGGTTCAATTTCGAGAAGTTCAGAGTTGACTCGGAATGAAAATTCTCAATTCGGAAGCTTTAAGTTGGAAGAGTTGACCAAGGTTTGACTTTTGAGAAAATGACCTCGGAATCGGGATTTGAAGGTTCCAATAGGTTCGTATGATGATTTCGGACTTGGGTGCATGTTCGGGTTGAGTATCGGGTGGTCCGAAAGCATTTCAGCGCTTATTGTGAAAAGTTGGTATTTTGAAGGTTTTAGAATATTTTAAGATTGATTTGAAGTGAACATTGATTTTATTGATGTCCGTTTGGGATTCCGAGCCTTGGAATAGGTTCGTATCGTGATTTGTGACCTGCACATAAAGTTTGGCATCATTCCGGAATGTTTAAGCATAATTCGAACGCGTTCGGCGAAGTTTGAATGTTTGAAAGTTGAAATAGGTGTTTTGGTCGTTGATTCATACTTTGGATGTTGTTTGGTGTGATTTGAGGCCTCTAGAAAGTTTGCATCATGTTTTGGGAATGGTTGGTATGATTGGACTGGGTCCCGAGGGCCTCGGGTATATTTCGGAAGGGCTACGGGTCAATTCGCCATGTTTGAGCTACTGTTTTTAAGATTTGGTGCATCCTTCTTCGCGATCGCGAAGAAAGAGCCGCGATCGCGAAGAGCAAAGTGTTGTGGCCTTGTGAATCTCGATCGCGGAAGGAAATTCGCGCTCGTGTAGAAGGATTTTCTGTTGTCAGTGGTCTGACTTCGGGAACTTATATTTTGCAATCTATAAGGAATTTGGAGATGATTCAAAAAAGGAAGTTGTAGCTCTTGGTGTCTAGTTTTTCGAAAATCAAAACATTTGTTATTTAGATTTTTGTACTAAAAGTTATAACTATTATACTAGAGGCTGTCTGGAGGAGTTGGGCAGCTTGTTCTTTGCGACCGCGATTAATTTTTCGCGATCGCGAAGGGCAATTTTGAGCTAAGAATAGTTGTGCTTCGCGATCGCAAAGCATTTTCCGCGATCACGTAGGGTAAATACCTGGGAAGAAGCTATATTTCGGGAGTTTGGCTCATTTTTACCTCATTCCTTCCATGAGAGCCGACTTTGGGGTGATTTTGGAGTTCCATTTTTATCAACAAACTTTAGGTAAGTGATTTTTACACCTTGTGAGTTAAATACAATGCTTATATATGGATTTAAACATGGAAATTAATAAATGTTGTGAGATTTTTGGAAAAAAACCTAGAAATAGTATTTTTAGATTTTGACCACGAAATTGGACATAGAATAGGAATAAATTATATATTTGAGCACGTGGGCCCGAAGGTTGACTTTATTGACTTTTCGAGCGGAGTTGGGAATTGTTATAAATTGATTAATTATGGGAAATAGAGTATATATTTATAGATTGGCACATTTGTTTGACTACTTTTGGAGAGACGGATATCGGTTTGAGGTGTTTGAGTGGCGTTGGAATCGGTTATGGAACTTCAGAGCGAGGTAAGTCTCCTGTCTAACTCTGTGAGGCGAAAACTACCCCTAGGTGATGTATTTGTTATGTGCTACTTGTTGCGGGGGCTACGTACGCACGGGGTGACGAGAGTCCGTACATAGCTAGATTCATGTTATGTCCGGGTAGACTTAGATTCCCGACATGCTATAATTGTACTATTTGAGTTGTCTCTTGCCTATTAAATTCCTTTATTTTAAATTGCGACTTGAGACTAGACTTGTGTAGAGTGATAGACTTGCTATTGCAGAGATTCGACAGGCTTCATGATTAGCCGCAAAATAATTATACTCCTCTTACGAATTTCTCCTGTGTTATGCGTTTTCATCGAAAGGTTTCCCATAAAATTTATAAATCACACGTCTATTCGCGAGTGGGGTCAAGGACCTGTTAAATCTTCTTATTCTAATGGGATCGGGTCATTCGCCTCGGCAGTATAATAGGTACAACTATGGTTCGTGTCGTTTGACCCTCGGCAGTGCGCACATTATGATGGGATCGGGACGTTCGTCTCGGCAGGATTATGTATCACACTCTCGTGGGAGCGGTCCGTTCGCCTCGGCAATATAATATATGTATCTATGGTTCATGTCGTTCGACCCTCGGAAGTGTACATATTATGACGGGATCGGGTCGTACACCTCGACATTTCTATAAAATACTCTTATGAATCGTGTGTAATAATTGACAAGAAACTAGTATATCTGTGACTTTTCCTGATTTGAACTGTGACGACATATCTAGTGAGGTCCATTGTATATATACTTCGATTGAGGAGGTAACTACTAGCTGAGAGCTTGAGTTATTGCTGAGAGGAGAATTGTACCACGTATTTATACTTGTTATTTATTTACTCTGACTCGCGTCTTTTTACTTCTACTGTATCTGTCATATTAGACCACTAGTAAGTGTCGATGTCGACCCCTCGTCACTACTTCTCTAGGGTTAGGCTAGATACTTATTGGGTACGCGTTGATTTACGTACTCATGCTACACTTGTTGCACTTATTGTGCAGGTACATATATGTCTGGTGGTCTTTTGGGAGCAATGGCGGCTATTACGGGGACTTCACCGTGAGCTGCATTCCATGTTATGATCCGCAGCCTGGAGAGTCTCCATCAGAGTTATTTATATTCTCCTATCTAATTTGTATTCCAGACAGATGTTGTATTTTATTATATTTTCTAGTTGATACTCATGCACTTGTGACACCGGATTTTGGGGGTTCTACGGGTTGTTCATTATTGTAGTTCGTGTAAATATTATAATTTACCTGTAAATTATATTTCATACTATTTAATTAATAAAAATTATGATGTCAAAGTAATAAAATGAGTAATTAAATTGATTAATTATCATTGACTTGTAGATGAAAGTTCATCAGATGGTGGAGATGCTGTAGAAAACACCCCTTGACCAATACTTTGATATACTTTGAACTAGACTAATAGAACTTATTTTGAATTAGAATGAACATTTTTGAACTTGTTATAATTACTTAGTCTTTGATTGATTTTGAATTGTGATATTTAATTGAACTTGTTAGTTTTAAAGTATTAATTGAATGTTTGGTTGAATATAGGTGTGGTTGGATTTGTGATGAACTAGGGGTTGTTTGTGGTGAATTGGGGTTGTTTGATGTGAATTGGGGGTTATTGGTATGCTGAAAATATACTTTTTTCTTTGGCAGGTGGTGTAGCTACCAAAACAGTCATTTTCTGCTAAACTTATTCTAAAAAACCAACCGACCTCGGTCGGTAATTAAAAAATAAATTGTAAAATACCGACCAACACTGGTCGGTTAGTGCACATTAATTCCTAGAAACTCAAAATTACCGACCAACATTGGTCGGTAAGTTTCCTGCCATGTTCAGATTACCGACCAACATTGGTTGGTAACGTTAAATTTTAATTATTTAAAAAAACTATTTTCTAACACCGACCAACGTTGATCGGTAATTAAAATATTATTTGATTAATTTATTTTTCTTTACCGACCAAAGTTGATTGGTCGGTAACCAAAATTATTAAATTTACCACACTGACCAGCGTTAGTCGGTAAAATTTAATTATTAATATAATATTCCGACAAATATTGGTCGGTTAGTCAATTAAATTTGTCAGATGGTCATTATAGTGACCGACCGAAGTTGGTCGGTAATTTCTGACTGACTTTGGTCGGTATGCTCTTCCAACCTTTAGATTACTGGCCACACGTAATTGGTCATATTCTGTACGATTATTGGCCATTTCCGACCGAAATTGGTTGGTTTTTTCGAACGGTTTTAAGCGGTTTTTTAGTAGTGCCTTGAGTTTGATTTATACATACGTATAAAAAAAATTGTATTATCATAATATTTTTACTATAGTATCTAATTTACCTTATTTTAAAGAATATAAATTTTATTTTATTTAGAAAATTTTACTTGTAGATGTCTTTTGAATAGTCATAAAAAAAATTAAATGCCTCTGCAAATAACATAGACTCTAATGCTTGATGCAAGCTGGGCGTTCAGGATAATCTGCTGGCCACAGCTCATATAAAATCAGTTGGTGATTCCGTTCGCCCTCCACTTCTCTAGGGATTTTGTCTGCCATCTCTTGACTAATTTAGAGATCGACAACAAGCTATCTAACAGCTAATTGTTATCTTAAGGATCTTTCATGGTTTGACCATGAAACAAAAGGGGATAAAGAAAATAAACATATACTAACAATATAGAGGGCAAAAATCCTTACCTGCACTCCAGTTCACAACAAAGATTTAAAATTAGGTTTTTTAAAAAAAGAGAAAAGAATAAACCTAATTCACCTAAAGATATTTTAACTTGGTTTGATGCACGTATACGGATTAATTTTTCTCACACGACATAGTGTATGATATGTTAGATAGCTCAAAATTTTAGGGTCCTTTTGCACCGTAAAGTTTATTTTATGTTATCTTGAGGCACATTACGCGTAAAGTTTTGTTCTTAATTTCGTTGGCGACCCTATCTACGTTTCTATTATGATCCAAAAACATGCTTATTCTTTAGACGTGGAGTACTATTGTTTATCTGTAACTCGGTACAGTTAAATTTATACGTGGTTTATAGACAAGTGAATTACTTCTTTGAATCCGTCCCTTTCAGCACTGGTGGTAAACCCGAAATTTGATCCAATCGGGCATTTATTTCTCTCATAAACTGCATATGTTCGATTTTAAAGGGATCATTCTCATTGTTGTTACCCGGTCCACCATTGTTCCCCCGGCCTTGTCAAAGCCGACTTCGCCCCTCGAGGTGTTGTTATCGACCCTCTGCGTTGTTTGATTTGCATGAGCACTAGGAGAAACTGCACCTTGTACATTCGTATTGTTGGAAATACCCGACAACGCCTGTTTTAATTCCATCATAACCTGATCTTGCCGCGAGAGATGACCCATAATGGCCCTTTGTTGTTCACTCAGGGTCCTTACTGCTTACTGCTTCAACGACGTGCTCATCTTCAGCATCGTCAGGGGTACCCTCTCGAACATGTCGTAGATATTGCCCGCCGTGAACTAGCGTGGCCTCGTTCCCTCCATTGCAGGTATCATTGATGCAATCTTCGTGCTAAGGCTGATTTCCTTGGACCTCAACGTTGTGTGTGGTGTTGACGCTGTTATCTGCCATTTTTAATAATTTTTGCTAAGAACAAAGAATCAAACAAGTTAGTATAGTTGAAGGGATCAATTCAATTACACAACTGTCTGTGTCCCACGGTGGGCGCCAAACTGTTTATCCGTAAATCGGTACAGTTTAATTTATACGTGGTTTATAGATAAGTGAATTAATTTAATCATAAGATGATAAATGAATTAGACAAAAATATAAGACTTAGCCTTGAAATTGAAATAAAATGGCAGATGTCTTAATCCCAAGCGCAGAGCTACCGGAGGTAGTAAGAACAATATAAATACGCAAGAAAATAAAATATTATTGAGCTTTTGATAGAATATAATGTATGGTTGTCAGAATATTCGTCCCCTTATAATGATGGTAGAGGTCACTATTTATAGTTACACCTAGGGAACAAGGTCCTAGGATCAAGCCCCTCCTAAATGACAATTATGAAGGCGATTGAAGATTGTGTAACGGTGGTCATTGAATGTCATATTCTTTATAACGGGGCATGCGTTTAATGCTATAGAATATTTTTCATTGAATGCTACTGGGTGGCAGACATTTATTTTGTCTTTATCAATATCTTTCTCTCTGATGATAAGCGAGATCATTGCCTCCCGACTGTCTCCTGTCTTCGGCTCCACGCGTCGCTTTCTCATGCGATAATTAAATATGAACATATTTTACCCAATACAGATAGTTCTCCTACTTTCCGGTGGCATAACTTTGTGTCACCGGGAAGTTGGTGGAGATACCTTTTTTGGCGGAAAATTCTCTGATCCTCTCTGAAAAGTTTCGGACGGTTGATTAGACGCACGTCTCTCCGCATTTAATACTCGCACACGAGTCACCCTACGATTTAGCATCACTTTTCCCGGTTATCGATGTAATTATAGCAACGATTTTAGCCGCATATTCCTTTGCTTATACGCATCAAACTTCTTCATTCACACTTCATAATTCTCCAAATTTTCTCAACTCGCACTTTGTCTTCAACTTTTCTTTAACCTTCTTCTTCAAAGAGACCCTTTCTTCCTTTCTGATAAAAATGGCTTCTTTCTTCCAGAAACCCTAGCTCCTCAAAAGATAAAGGTAAAGCTGATGATTCTGCTCCTCCTACGGTGAGCACCATCATCCCAAGAAGTCTTATCACAACAAAAGTCTTCGAAGAGAAGTATCCTTCCGCTAACCCTCGTACGTGGGTCGTTGGAGTGTACCCTTCTTCCATTCATCCTTCCAGCATTCCTGATGTGAAGGAAGACTGCCATTGCCATGATTTAGATATTATCGCTCCTGATCTGGCGGAGCGGATAACCTTACCCAACAAGGGTTTTACGTATATTTATATGTATCCTTTCACTTTGGGACCATTCTCTTTGAGCGGGGAGCTTGATTCCGTTATTGTGGAGTTCTGCATCCGCTACCAGGTATGCCTAGCATAAGTAAGTCCTTATGTGTGGAGGACAGACGCTTGTCTTCGACGTCTATGCTAGGAGACGGGAGAGGAGCTAACCCTAGCTTGATTAATGAACCTTTATTCCCCCAATATCTTTCGTGGGGGAATGATAAATTTCAGCAAACATGGCTACCATGCCCTACTAGCCAGCATGGATAATGACAACGATTGTGGATCGATGGAATGGTTCGTTGCAGTTACCACCAGGGATATCATTCCAGCCATGACTTCATCCTTTCCGAAATTATGGAACCGTACGCGTAAGTTCATCGCTTGTTTATTCTTTTAGTTAAATATCATCCCATGTTGTTATAGATTATTCTTCTTTCACTTGTTTCAGCGACTTGGTGGGTTCCACCAAGGATCGAAGGCTTGGACCAGTGAGTCCAAAATATTTTGGATGTTACTACGCCCGAGACCCGTACGTGGAAAGAACTAGCCCTTAAATATGGGTGGAAGGCCAAAAATCATGGTAGGTTAGACTTATCTTGTTTTTCCCTTTCGTATAAGAAAAACAGATTAACCTTTTTCCTCTTGTTGAATTCAGGTCTACCCCATGGCTCATTTGTCATCCTTGAGGCGGACATTTTGGCTAATCCTACTGATGCGGCGTGGCTGCTGTAGGAGGATTTTACCCGAACAAGTGTCTCCAGGCCTGTTTCTGGTGCAAGTGCTTTTTCTTTGAGTCCCCGGTCGGAGAACAAGCAACCAAAAAGAAGACGTCCCTCCTTGGCCAGGGGAAAAAATGAAAAGGCAAAGAATGTCATCACTGGAAGTTGTGGTGATGAGCCCCGTACCCAGCCGACCATAAACACCGTGGTTATCGACGATAAAGGAGAAGTCAACGAAGATGGGGCTTCTCTATATAGAAGACGACGACCTTTCTCGGCTCAACAAAATGCTCAATTTGTTGAGTCAGTTACACCAACCAGGACGATGCCTTGGCCCTATAGGGGAAGTTTGATATGGTCGAAAATGCCAACTTCCATTTCTGAGTCCCGGTCACTGCGCCCGGTACTATGAGGCTGAGTATTGGGTCCCTACCGTCTTCAGTTGATGAGCAATCAATAACCAGCACTGCATTTACCGTAGTTGCTTCGCCATCATCTTCACCTCATTCTTTACCAACTCTGCCTTCACCACCAGCAACTGCTACATCATCTCCACCGGCCACGGTTGCCCGAGAGGATGATGTCCCTCTTCTCCAATCCCCAATTCATGGGAGCCTGGTGGCAAAAATATGTTGCCCCCTCAGAAGATCCTTAAAGGAGGAGGATCGTTACTCTCTCGGTTTCTACCGGATGACATCTGTTGTCCCCGCCGGAGGAACTTGCAAACTATCTGAAGCCTTCGGCTTTAGAAAAAGATAGGAAAAAATTGCAAACTCTA
Source organism: Nicotiana tabacum (assembly GCF_000715075.1). Taxonomy (NCBI): domain Eukaryota; kingdom Viridiplantae; phylum Streptophyta; class Magnoliopsida; order Solanales; family Solanaceae; genus Nicotiana; species Nicotiana tabacum. The sequence goes on from NC_134093.1 coordinate 32,316,051, forward strand.
TCGGGAGAGTGTTTGTTGAAAAATTCCATGCACAACGCAGCGGTAGTACAATCTTTATTTCCTTTGTTTCTTCTATCATTTTTATGGCATGGTTCTGAATTTGAATTTTTTGTTTTGCATGCCAAATTTCTTACTTCCTAAGGCCTTAAAAGGCTGTTTCGTGATAAGGAGGCACTTACCTCTGAGCGAGATTAACTTTTGGCCGAGCGAGACCAAACTGCTACTCGCCTCTCAAACCTGGAAGCAAGAACTGTTCAAGTTGTTAAGCTGGAGGATCGGTTGCAGCAAAGTGAGCAAGAAGTGGTAATCCTTAGTCAGGAGGTCACTTCGTTAAGGGTACAATTTGAAGAAACTAAGGCCAAATGGTTTGAAGTCCATAATGTCGTTCTTGCTGTATCCGATCGTGAGGCTGCCTCTGCTGAAAGATTGTGGAATTTGGAGGCAACCTTAAACTCCAAAGTTGAAGAGCTTACTACTGCCAAGGCGAAGTATGCCCGGTTGGAGGAGAAGCATAAGAGGACCATCGAGCACAATATAGTTTTCAGCTCCACTATCTGTGAGCTTGATGTCAGCCTCCGATCCACCAAATTCGCGCAGGATAACTTTTCTACCAAGGTCGACCAACTTAAAGAAAAACTCCAATGCCGAACGGCTTCCCTTGTTGTTGAAAAAACATATTCTATATGAGGAGAAAAAACTTGGAAGAGGCCAAAACGGGTGTCATTGACTTTGATGGCGAAATCGCTATGGCTCATGAGCTGGAGTTAACCGCAAAAGTGGGTCTTTCGATCCAGCCTAATGCTACCGATTCTTCTGGTTCTGGTTCTGAGTTCTCAGGAACTGAAGAAAAAACAGAAGGTAGCAATGTTTAAGGCCAAAATGATGAAGGCCAAGATATCGAACCGGCAACGGATCTACCCACCTCTCCTGGGGGCGCAAATGCTTCTTTTCCTTCGAGTCCTGGAGATACAACAACTTAGTTTTTTCTTCTTTTTTTATACACTTTTGTAATTGTGTTGTTTGGCAAATTTATTGTGAATAAAAGTATCTTTTTTTCAAGTGTCATGCAAGCATTTCTCTTTGTGCCCTTTTCGTTTAAGTATTCGTGCAAGTTTTGCTCTTTTGCGTTTGTTTTCGTTTAAGTGTTTGCGCAAGTTTTGTTCTTTGCGTCTTTTTTCATTTAAGTATTTGTGCAAGTTTTTTTCTTTGCATCTTTTTTTGCTTAAGTATTCTCGTAGTTTTCCGCGCCGAGATACACGAGGCTTTGGGTATATTTTTCCCCTGTAGTATTTGGATCACGGGCATTAGTTTTTCCAAAATCAACCTTTTAACGTGAGGTTTTTTAAAGTATTTGGATTCCGGGCACAAATTCTTCCAAAATCATCCCATTAACGTGAGGGTTTTATAAGTGATGTTCCTATTATGTTTACGGTTCTATTGAAGATGACATCTCATATTCATTACAGCACTAGCATTTGAAGTACTTGTTTAACTTTCAAATGATAAAATCAATTCATCGTTCAGAAAAGAAACAAGGTAGAAATAAAAGGGCTTTACTTTATTCCTTCCATTTTCAAAAGTACGTAAGCATTCATTGTGCTAAAAAGATATTGCAATTTCTTGTGGCTAACTTGTACAACTTGTTTCTACGAGGATGGTCGCGTAGTCCCCAGTCCCCATGATATAATTATGTTTCCGGGTTTCGTATTCCTGTCGATGAGGCAATCAATTCATGTCGCTTGTACAACTTGTTTCTACGGGGTTAGTCGCATAGTCCTCGGTCCCGATATGTTTCTGGGTTTCGTATTTCGGTCGATGTGGCAGTTAATTCATGTCGTATCCTCATATCATTCCCCCTAGTGTTCGAATGCGAAGAAGGTAAATTTGAACAGTGTAAGGTTTGCACCTTTGAGAATTCCACTAGTGAATTGCTAGATAATCTTCAGTTCGATAACAAACTTTAATTCCCCTTAGGAATTTATGTTATCGAACCAAAGATTATCTAACAATCCGCCAGTGGCTTGAACTTGTGAACAGTCGGGTAATCTATGTTTGATAGCAAACTTAACTTCCCGGTAAGAACTTTGCTATCGAGCAAAAGACTATCTAATCGCTCTGCAATGGTTCTTTGCTTGTGTGCCTTATCATTTAAAGGTCTTATTGCTTCTGCTGAAGATTCCTTTGTAGTATACTTTCCGTTGCTACCTCGTTAAAAACCTTGCCAGAAAACCCAATTGGGACAAAAACTGGACGAAGGAAAAAAGAGTCCAGCACATACTTTCAGTATAGGTGATGTTTATCAGCAATAGTATCTCTTGAGATTTGCCACGTTCCAGTTGCTTGGCAACTTTTCTCCATCTTGATTTTCTAATATATATGACCCTTTCCCGGTGACAGTTGAAACCCGGTAAGGGCCTTCCCATGTTGGACCTAGCTTCCCTGCATTGAGCTCCCGGGTGTTCTGAGTTACTTTCCTTAAAACCAAGTTTCCTACTTTGAAATAACAGAGGTTGGCTCTTCGATTGTAATATCTCTCTATTCTCTGTTTTGGGCTGCCATCCTTATATGCGCCAAGTCCCTGTGTTCATCGAGCAGTTCCAAATTGACTAATATTGCTTCATTGTTTGCTTCTTCGTTTGCCCGAAAATACCTCAGGGTAGGTTCTCCTACTTCCACAGGGATCAGGGCTTATGCCCCATAGACGAGTTAGAAAGGTGTCTCCCTCGTGCTCGATTTGGCCGTTGTTCGGTACGCCCATAGTACACCTGGTAGCTCTTCGGGCCATTTACCTTTAGCTCCTTCTAATCTCTTTTTGAGATTTTGTATAATCACTTTGTTTGTTGATTCTGCTTGACCGTTTGCGCTCGTATGATAGGGTGAAGAAGTGATCCTCTTGATTTTTAAGTCTTCAAGGAACTTTGTGACCTTTGCACCTATAAATTGCGGTCTGTTCTCACAGGCTATCTCTTTTGGTATCCCAAATCTTCAAATTATGTTCTCTCACAAGAAATCTACTACTTCACGTTCGCCGATCTTCTGATAAGGACCTGCTTCAACCCACTTAGCAAAACATAGTCAGTTAAAATCAAAAGAAATCTTACCTTACCGAGGGCCGGTGGTAGTGGTCCGACGATATCCATTCCCCACTTCATGAACGACCATGGTGACAAAACTTAGTGCAATGGCTCTGCCGGTTGATGTACCAACGATGCGTAGCATTGACATTTATCACATTTTTGAACAAAAGCTTTGGCGTCTTGTTCCATCTGGGGCTAGTAGTATCTTGCCCTAATTAATTTTAATACTAAGTAATTTGCGCCTGAATGATTTTCGCAGATCTCTTCGTGGACTTCTCGCATAACGTAATTAGCTTCGGAGGTTCCCAAACATTGGGACAACGGGCCTTGGAAAGATCTTCTATATAATTGAACCCCTTGAAGTTGTATCGAGCTGCTCTAGTGCGCAGTGCCTGAGATGCCTTCGGATCTTCAGGCAATTTCCCGTGCTCGAGATAGTCAATAATCTCGTTTCTCCAATCCCAGACCAAATTAGTCGCGTTTACCTCGTAATAGCTATCCGCGTCTAATACTGAATGCATAAGTTGTACTATCGTACCAGAATCCAATCCATTCATCTCTTTGGACGATCAAAGGTTAGCTAGTGCATCTTCTTCTGCATTCTCTTCCCTCAGGATATGCGTAATTGACCACTCCCGGAACCGAGTAAGCAGAGCTTGGACCTTCATTACATAATGTTGCATGTGTGTCCTCTTTGGCTTCGAAAATCCCGTAGATCTGATTTACCACTAAATAGGAGTCACACTTGATTTCTATGACCTCGGAGTAGTCCCCGGGCCAATTCGAGCCCTGCAATCAAAGCTTCGTACTCCGCTTCATTGTTAGTTAGAGGCACAGTTCTTATGGTCTGCCTTAGGATTTCTCCCGAAGACGTGGTTAACACTATATCAAGCCCAGACCCTTTCATATTGGAAGCTCCGTCAGTGAACAAGGTCCAAATGCTTGATGTCGATTCCAAAACCATTACTTCTTCTTTGGTAGCCATAGGTAAAGGTCCAGGACTGAAATCAGCCACAAAGTCGAAAACAATTTGCAACTTAATTGCAGTCTTGAGTTTATATTCTATGTCAAATTCGCTCATTTTGATAGCCCACTTGGCCAACCTACCTGAGAGTTCAGGTTTATGAAGAATATTCTGTAGGGGAAAAGTGGTCACCACAACTATCAGGTGACATTAGGAATAAGGTCTTAACTTTCGAGTGGTGACTACGAGGGCTAAAGCCAATTTTTCTAGATGCGGGTAGCGAGTTTCTGCTCCCATCAAAATTTTACTTACATAATAAATAGGAGATTGTGTACCTTCATCCGCGCAGACTAAAATAACACTTACCTTTACCTCTAAGACCGGTAAGCAGGTCAATAGTTGTTCGCCTTCCTCCGATTTTGACAGTAACGTAGGACTTGACAAATACCTTTTCAGATCCTTCAAAGTCTATTGGCATTCCGGTGTCCACTCAAAGTTATTCTTTTTTTTGAGAAGTGTGAATAAATGATGGCATTTTTCCGAAGATCGGGAAATGAATCTTCTCAATGTGGCTAGTCTCCTTGTTAGCCTTTGAACCTATTTTACGCTCGATAGCTGATCTGGGATGTCTTTGATGGCTTTGATTTTATGGGGGTTAACCTTGATCCCCTTTTGCGACACGAGGAATCCCAAAAACGTACCGTAGCAGACCCTGAATGCACACTTCTCGAGGTTAAGCTTCATATTGTGTTTCCTTAGGATGTCAAAGGTATCTTGCAGGTGTTTCAGATGGTCACCTGTGTTCAAAGACTTCACCAACATATCATCTATGTAAACTTCCATAGTTTTCCCTATTTGCTTCTCAAACATTTTGTTTACGCGCCGTTGATAAGTGGATCTGACATTCTTTAGCCCGAAAGGCATCACCTTGTAACAATATGTGCCAAAGTTCGTTATGAACGAAGTTTTTCCTGATTCTCCGCACTCATCTAGATTTGGTTGTACCCGAAGTAAGCATCGAGGGAACTTATCAAGCCGTGCTCGGTCGTCGCATCAATCATTTGGGCATGCCTTATTTAAATACTTATAGTCTACGCACATACGAAACTTATTATTCTTATTTGGAATTAATACTATGTTAGCTAGCCAGTCATGATACTTTACCTCTCCGATTGAACCGAAATCAAGCAAGCGAGTTACCTTTTGTTTGAAATATTTATTTCTGACCTCGGCAATAGGACATTTTTTCTCTCTTACCGGAGGGATGCTGGGGTCCAGGCTTAGCTTGTGCACGACCACTTTTTGTGGGATACCTATCATATCCGCATGCGACTACGCAAAAAAATCGACATTAAATTTAAGAAATTCTATAACTCCAAACCTGAGTTTGGGGTGAAGTCCAGCCCCCAAGAGGAACTTTCTCTCCAAGAATTGTTGTGGATTTTGTAGCATCCGTCTCTACTGGTACCTCGAAATATCTTGGTACCTGATAGGATTCGGACAACTCTTCCCCCTGGTTGACTTCGCTCAGCTCATGAGCACGCGCCCATTCCTGTAATTATTAGGCTGCATGCTCCTTCCTGGGTCCACCAGAACATATTTAAATTTTAAAATCTATGACATTAAGAGAGATTACCAGCGCGTCGGTATGCGGTAGCAGCAGTCTGTCTGTGTCTTCCTCCGTGAAAGTAATGTCGTCCTCGGTGACTTCCCAGAGTCTCTTGTTGTGGGTCACCGATGCCTCTATCTTTTTGGCTACCAAAAAAGATATACCATTAATCTCGTTCTCCCAGAAAATCATGTTGATTGTTAGGCGAGGGGGATCTTCTCCTGCTTTTGAGGGTTCCGTGTTATCCCGGTTGCTGCCGTAGTTATTCTTAGTAAGCCCCGAGGCACGGGACATAAGCCCCATAGGTATTTAATTTTTAATATTTTATAAAATAATATAATTACAGTAAATATTTATAAATAGGTAAAATTGCATAAAAATGAAGAAAACTATAAATATGTGAAAAAATATATATATAGATGTTCTTCATCCCGACAAAAAGGTAGTCAAAAATATATATAGATGTGCTTCAGCCCCACAAAAAATTAGTCAAAACAATCTATTATACGCTACTTAGAAGCTCAAGTAACTTGAGTCGAAAAGAATAAAGTTTTCTACATGGAGGAACAAAAATGATAAAACCTTTAATTTGAACTTTGAACTTGCTGCTATGAAGGAGAATGGAGTTATATTTGTATTTTTTTTTAAAATTAAATATTCGTTGCTTTTGGGAGATATTAGCAGACTAGCGGACAAGATAAAGAATTGGAAAAGACCATGAATTGGGGCTTCAATCAATAAAAAAGATCTTGACTTTTAAATTTAATACATTTCACTTCCTTTTTAAAACTTTTGAGTAATTACCAAGCTGAATTTTGAAATTATGGGTAATATATGAAGGACTTATTCAACAAATTTTATTTTAATTTGAAAACATATCTGGGGCTTACACCTCACTAAAACAACTCGCCTCAAACGCCTGAGCGTACGCCCCGAACGCTCGGGCATATGCCTCTTGAGACTTTCGCCCCACATCATCGCCCCGGACGGTTTTGGTGCGCCTAGCCTCAGGGTTCGCCCCAAAAACGCCTTTTAAAACACTACTTTTGAAGGATTCGCGTTATCGCTACTGCGACCGTAATTGTTTTTGGCCCGATCACTCAAATATTCCTTGAGATGGCCGTTTTTCGGCAACTCGGTCCCTAGTCCAGTGACTGTTTGTCCTATGGTATTCGCACCACAAAATAAACATCTCTTTGGATGGGATTTTATCTCATTGTCTTCGGGTACCGTGCTTCTTTAATGTTCCTCATAGCCGACACCAGCTCCATTATGTTAATGTTGAAGAATCTGACGTTTCCTTGCCCTGCAACGACCTGTTATTTCGACCGCGATCAGTTCTCCTATTAGTAGAGAATCTATCTGCCGACCGAAAACCTATGCTGCATCTTTCGGCCCGTTCATAGGGTAAAAACCAACCCTTTGAAAACCGTCGATCTGTGTCGAAATCATCCTTTGATTTATCTTTATTCTTCTCTCGGTCCCGACCCTTGGCCAATGCCGGGAAACTGAGCTGATCTTCCTCAATCCTTATCTTTGACTCGTACCGGTTGTGAACATCTGCCCAAGTTGTTGCCTGGAACTCGAGCAAATATTCTTTCAACTTCCGGGAAGCGTCGAAACTTCTCGGATTCAAACCTTTGGTGAATACTTCAGCTGCCCATTCGTTCGATACGGTCGGTAGCAACATCCTTTACCTCTGGAATATGGTCACAAACTCTCGCAGCATCTCGGATTCTCCTTGTGCAATCCTGAATATGTCGGCCTTTCCGGCCTGTACCTTTCGGGCCCCGGCATGGGCGTTGAAGAAAGAGTCTGCGAGCATCTCAAAGGAATCTATGGAGTGCTCGGGAAAAAGTGAATACTATGTCAGGGCTCCCTTCGTAAGAGTCTCCTTAAACTTTTGTCAGTAAGACTGACTCAATCTCGTTGGGAGCTAAATTGTTTTCCTTCACCGTCATTGTATAGGTGGTGATGTGCTCCTGAGGATCTGAATTCCCATCATACTTCGGCATGTCTGGCATTTTAAACCGCTTCGGGATCAATTCTGGCATCGCACTTGGTTTGAACGGTAATTATGTGTACTTCTTTGAATCCAGCCCTTTAATCACTGGTGGTGCACCTAGAATTTGATCTAATCGGGCATTTATTTCTCTCATAAACCGCATATATTCGATTTTAAAGGGATCATTCTCATTGTTGTTAGCAGGTCCGCCATTGTTCCCCCCGGCCCCATCAAAGCTGACTTCGCCCCTCGGGGTGTTGTTATCGACCCTCTGCATTGTTTGATTTGCAGGAGCATTGGGAGGAACTGCACCTTGTCCATTCACATTTTTGGAAGCACCTGACAACGCCTGTTTTAATTCGGTCATGACCTGATCCTGCTGCGAGAGATGGCCCATAATGGCCCTTTGTTGTTCACTCAGGATCCTTACTGTTTCAACGACGTGTCCATCTTCAGCATCGTCATGGGTTGCCTCTCGAACATGTCATGGATATTGCCCACCGCGAACTGGTGTGGCCTCGTTCCCCTCGTTGCGGGTATCACTGATGCAATCTTTGTGCTAAGGCTGATTTTCTTGGGCCTCAATGTTGTGTGTGGTGTTGACGTCGTTATCTGCCATTTTTAATGATTTTTTGCTAAGAACAAAGTATTAAACAAGTTAATATACATTAAAGGATCAATTCAATTACATGACTGTCTATGCCCCACGGTGTGCGCCAAACTGTTTATCCGTAAATCGGTACAATTGAATTTATATGTGGTTTATACACGAGTGAATTAATTTGATCTTAAGATGATAGATGAATTAGACAAAAATATAAGACTAAGCCTTGAAATTGAAATAAAACGGAAGATATCTTAATCTCGGGCGCTGATCTACCATAGGTAGTAAGAACAATATAAATAAGCAAGAAAATAAAATATTATTGAGCTTTTGATAGAATATAGTGTACGCTTGTTAGAAAATTCGTCCGCTTACAATGATGGTAGAGCTCACTATTTATTTGTTGCACCTAGGGAACAAGGTCCTAGGATCAAGCCCATCCTAAATGACTTTACGAGGGCCATTGAAGATTGTGTAACGGTGGGCAGTAAATGTCATATTCTCTTTAACGGGCCATGCACTTAATGCCATAGAATATTATTCATTGAATGCTACCGGATGACAGACGTTTATTTTGTGTTTATGAATACCATTCTCTCCGATGACAAGCGAGATCATTGCTTCCGGCCTGACTGTCTCATATACAAAGGGTCAAAATTGAGTGTCAACAACTGCGCTTTCTCATGCGATCATTAAATGTGAACATATTTTACCCTATACAACTACGTTAATAATATGGATAATGAATGAAAATAACCAAGATATCACGATAAAATATATGTTTGGGAAGTTAGCAAATTATGCATGATCTCCGAAAATAGGTGTATGTAATGTAAGGGATGAAAATGTTTGTGTTATACTCCATATAAGATGCTCCCTTCATCAACAATATCCGCCACAATTCGTCAACTAATTAAGATAATAATTAGATATTTCGAAGTGACGGGAAAAATATTACTTATAGGTGACTACTTTTTTCATTCCAAATTATAGAAACATGTAATCAAGAAAATTAGTGTTAAACTTTAGTCACTTTCAGGTTGAAAATTATATGCAACGGACATATTTCCAAAATGGTATAGCAAACATTTAAAGTCATAAAATGAGATTCAACATTTCGCTTTCGAATTAAATAATTTAGATGCGTAGCCTATTAAACTGTTGGCTGAAATGTATAGCTCAGTATAAGTGGGCATAAGGATATGAATAGAATCTTCAGCAATTTTAACTTTCCCCCTTTCATATACGTCTATTGACGGCTATATACCATTATAACCTATATTAGTTATAATCGTACTGAATATTGCAAAAAAGTTGGGAGTTAGACATTCTACTTTTTATTGAGATACATATTAATTGTATATAGACTAAGCTGAGGGACCTATGTGTAAAGATTAGAAAGCTTTATCCTTAAAGGAAAAGTTGTTAAGGCAGTTAGAGGTGGACTGTTATAAAAGGTCCCCCTCACGTATATTTAAGCTTCTTCTTTATCTATTTTCTCTCTATCTCCACGGTAGATTTCTAACTCAGATTCACTTGCATGTTGCATTATTGTGTAGATTCAATCAATTTTATCACTTTTATAAAGCTAGTGGCAATACAATTATTATTTACCTTTAATTAAAAAATAGTTTTTTTTTTAAATAAGGACCGCTTCGAATTGAAATAACATTACTTTGACCTTTGATGAGAACCATATTTGTAAATGTCCATTTTCTTTGGCTAAAAGTTGCATTCCTTGAAGTATAAGACTTTATTAAATAATAAATGCAGAAAATTCGTACTTAGTTCTCAACTCTTAAGAGATGCTTCCCCTGTCACTTTTCAACTCTTGAATATAATGAACCAAGAATGTTATCTTTTCTAGAAGGTAAAACTTTAGTATTATTTTTCTTTCTATATTAGTTATCTTTTCTTTTCTTTCTCAAACTAATATTCTTTCTTTAGCAAGGCTTGCTACATTGCTTTACCTCGGAATCTGATCTTTGGTCGGCAAGTATTAATTCAATGAACAAATAAAATTTCCAATTTGGTCGATAAAAAAAAAAAACTGGATAATTTCATGTTAGAATTTAAATTACCCCTTAATTTGAGTTTAACGACAAATCTGTTCACTTTTTCCTAAGAAAAAAATAGAAGATCGAGCACCTTTTTTTCGAAGTTGTAGGGATATTTTTCCGAGTTTCTTCTAATCCTATTCCTGATCCAATATAAAGACATATTTATTTCTTATATTTTTTATGACTAGTTTAGAAATTACCAATTCATAGGGCCGTTGGAGTATCAGTAAGGGGACTGTAATGAATTTGGATATTTGGAGTTATAAAGGAATAATTGGAACACATATTATATGTGTATACGGTTAAAACCGATCCTCGGTCGTGAAGATCGATCGAGGATGGCATTTCAATCGAGGGGTACCTTCATGGAGATCCCGAGCGAATTCCGAGATGGGGGCGTCGAGCCCGGGCGTTCGAATCGACCGAGGTAACATCGGTCGATACAGGTCCCGATCATCGATGCCCGAAAGTGATCACCTAACTCGAAATCAAGGCTGAGGTCCCGATCCGGTACCGAGCTCGAGTCGGTATCGAGTTCACAGACAAAAACTGTTACAACCGCACCAAAGGAGAGAATCTCTACGGAAATTAAGGAGGAGACATACCATCATGGGTCCTCCACTAGTAATATTTATTCCATCATGTTGCTATAGATAAAGCAGCAATCCTTGGCTATAAAAGCCAGGAGAGTTTGTAATAGAGGACACTTTTCACTGGGATTAAGAATTCATTGTGTTTATTTTTCTAAAGCTCACCTAATATCTTTGTTCATCATCTTCTATTTTTGCACTATAAATACGTGCATTGTTATTTTCATATCAGAGGAATCTACTTGCCCTTAGAACCACACATAAATTCAACTTTATTCGATTTTTCGGGTAAACAGTTTGGCGCCTACCGTGGGGCTAAGGATAATAAGTGATTATTTGATACAAATATACAACACACTCCAGCTTACAACTTCATGTCAGCAATGGCTCTGCCAATCGACCTCGAAGCCGGCCTTCAGGATGAAACCAACAACTTGGTGCCCGTGGCCGAAAGGCTACCCAACAACGTAAACGAGGCTCGAATCGAGGAACCCGAAATTCGAGCCGAAGTACCAGTAGATATCAATTCACGAATAGCTCTAGAAGCGAATCAACGTTCCAAGCAGGAAAGAAGCGTTCAGGGTGGCGCTCGACCCATAGCCCGAGACACCCACAGCATGGGGGAAATCGGGGTCAGCTTGCGCATGATTTTCAAAATGCTACAAGCCCAACAATTAGCGATAGCTCAGTTGCAGAGCCAACTCATATGCGAAGTAATCCAAACCCCAATCCGCTTCTTCGAGAAGTAACCCCAAGAACGGAGCCCGACATAGTGAAACCGAACGAGCGAAAATCAGGAACCGCTCCTAAAATTGCTAAACTGCTCGAGGAGCTCACAAAGCGAGTCGAAGCCAACGACAAAAAATTCGAAACATATGATGCTAGGATCGATCAGATCCTGGGGGCTCCGCCCATGATGAAAGGGCTGGATTCAAAGAAATTCATACAAAAGCCTTTTCCATCGAGCGCAGCCCCGAAACCGATCCCAAAAAAGTTCCGTATGCCCATAATTCCCAAATATAACGGTACGACCGAACCTAACGAACATCTCACCTCCTATACATGTGCCATTAAAGGCAACGATTTGGAAGACGATGAGATCGAGTCCGTATTATTGAAAAAGTTCGGAGAGACCCTCGCTAAAGGAGCAATGATCTGGTATCACAATTTGCCACCGAGTTCTATCGATTCTTTTGCCATGTTAGCAGATTCGTTCGTAAAAGCACATGCTGGCGCCGTAAAGGTCGCAACGAGGAAATCAGATCTATTCAAAGTAACACAAAGGGGTGACGAAATACTGAGGGAATTCGTATCCCGATTTCAAATGGAACGCATGGATTTGCCACCAGTCACAGACGACTGGGCCGTACAAGCTTTCACCCAAGGGTTGAACGGACTGAGTTCGACAGCATCACGTCGGCTGAAAAAAAGCTGGATCGAATACCCTGCAACAACTTGGGCGGATATACACAATCGGTACCAATCGAAAATCAGGGTCGAAGATGATCAATTGGGATTTTCGTATGAACCCACGCGTCATAACCGCGCAACCACTAAAATTCTGAAGGAAACCAACAGAGAACAAAGGTCAAACAAAGACCGATATCAACCATACATCACAGATCGGGTGAACCACAGTTCGGCGCATGAGACAGTTAGGAATAACCGCAGATATGATCGGGGGCAAATTTCTCGGGGACTTATGAGCAAGAGAGGTTTTGATAAACATGTCGATCCTGTAGAAGTTCCTCGATTATCGGAATATAATTTCAATATCGATGCATCCGCCATCGTATCGGCCATCGGACGCATCAAAGATACCCGATGGCCTCGACCCATGCAGACCGATCCGGCCCAAAGGAATCCCAATCAAATATGTGAGTATCATGGCACCCATGGTCACAAATCGGAAGAATGCAGACAATTAAGAGAGGAAGTAGCCCGCTTGATTAACAAAGGGCACCTCAGGGAATTTTTGAGTGATAGGGCGAAGAACCATTTTAAAAACAGGGACTTCGGCAAGCAAAACGAAGAAGAAGAGCCACAACACATCATTCACATGATCATCGGCGGTGTCGATACCCCTCAGGGACCTATACTCAAATGCGCTAAAACGTCGATTGTGAGGGAAAAGCGATCTTGAATTCAAGATTACACTCCCCCAGGGACTTTATCGTTCAATGATGAAGATGCAGAGGGAATCATCCAACCCCATAACGATGCACTGGTAATATCCGTACTCATGAATAAAATTAAGATTAAGCGTGTGTTAATTGATCCAGGTAGCTCGGCCAATATCATCAGATCGAAGGTCGTAAAATAGCTCAGCCTACAAAATCGGGTCGTATCCGCAACTTTGGTTTTAAACGGATTCAATATGGCATGCGAAACCACCAAAGGTGAGATAACCCTACCGATAAATGTCATCGGAACAATTCAGGAAACAAAGTTTCACGTGATCGAAGGCGATATGAGATATAACGCCCTTTTCGGAAGGCCGTGGATCCACAACATGAGAGATGTACCTTCGACCCTACACCAGGTCCTCAAATTCCCAACACCGACAGGTGTCAAAATAGTGTACGGAGAACAACCAGCCGCGAAAGAAATATTCTCCATCGAAGAAGCAAAACCAACATCTTCGTCTTCGCCAGTGAATGGATCGGGTCCAAAAAGAGGCACAGTCGAAGACCGGAACGCCAAATAGCAACCAAAGACATCGGCCCCGACCCAGCCACATAAGCAGAGCATCGAAGAAGATAGTGATCAGAGGATCCCTCGATCCTTCGTGACCCCCGATGACTCCGATGCCACCGAATCAACTATTGAGGAATTGGAGCAGATCATTTTGAACGATCACTGGCCCGATCGAAAGGTATACCTGGGAAGGGGTCTGAGACCCGAACTCAGGAAGAAAATCATTCAATTTCTTATCGATAATATCGATTGCTTTGCTTGGTCCCATTTAGATATAACAGGAATCCCACCGGATATAACGACACATCGACTAAGTGTGTCCCCTAGATTCAGACCGGTGAAGCAAAAAAGAAGACCCCAATCGGAGGTGAAGCACGCATTCATAAAAGATGAGGTAACTAAACTGCTCAAAATAGGATCCATTAGAGAGGTAAAATACCCCGAATGGTTGTCCAATGTGGTCATAGTGCCTAAAAAGGGAAACAAACTTAGAATGTGTATAGATTACAAGGACTTGAACAAAGCATGTCCCAAAGATTCTTATCCACTGCCCAACATCGATCACTTGATCGATGCCACGGCCGGTCACGAGATCCTTACTTTTCTCGATGCCTATTCCGGGTATAATCAAATCCAGATGAACCCGGAAGACCAGGAAAAGACTTCGTTTGTGACCAGATGCGGAACATATTGTTATAACGTAATGCCCTTCGGGCTAAAAAATGCAGGAGCTACTTATCAACACCTAGTAAAAAGAATGTTCAAAGAACAAATAGGTAAATCAATGGAAGTCTATATTGATGACATGCTAGTCAAGTCCCTGCGCGCAGAGGACCATTTGACCCATTTGCAGGAAATGTTCGATATTCTGAGGAAATACAACATGAGACTCAACCCCGAAAAATGTGCTTTCGGAGTCGGCTCGGGTAAGTTCCTCGACTTCATGGTGTCAAATCGGGGAATCGAGATTAACCCAGACAAAATCAAGGCCATTGAAGACATCACCATCGTGAACAGCGTGAAAGCTGTACAAAGGTTAACAGGAAGAATAGCAGCCCTAGGCCGATTCATTTCGAGATCATCAGATCGAAGCCACAAATTTTTCTCTCTACTCAAAAAGAAGAACGACTTCGCTTGGACACCGGAATGCCAACTAGCATTACAAGAACTGAAACGATATCTATCGAACCCACCACTGCTGCACACTCCAAAAACCGACGAAAAACTTTACCTATACTTGCAGTATCAGAAGTCGCCATAAGCAGTGTCCTAGTTCGAGAAGAGAAAGGTACGCAATTTCCAGTTTACTATGTAAGTCGGACTTTAGGAGAAGCGGAAACTAGATACCCGCACTTGGAAAAATTAGCGCTTGCGCTGGTTAGCGCCTCTAGGAAATTACGACCATACTTCCAATGCCACCCCATAAGCGTATTAACCACCTGCCCACTTTGTAATATTTTGCATAGGCCCGAACTATCGGGCCGATTGGCCAAATGGGCCATCGAACTCAGCGGGTACGATATCGAATATCGACCTCGAACAGCCATCAAGTCTCAAATTTTAGCAGACTTCGTGGCCGATTTCACGCCGACCCTCGTACCCGAAGTCAAAAAAGAACTACTGTTAAAATCAAATTTATCAACGAGGGCATGGATCCTCTTTACGGACGGAGCTTCGAACGTAAAGGGATCCGGGCTAGGCATAGTTTTAAAATCTCCCGGGGGTAACATTATTAGGCAAGCTATTAAAACTATCAGGTTAACTAACAATGAGGCCGAGTATGAAGCCATAATTGCAGGTCTCGAGCTAGCTAGGAATCTGGGAGCGGAGGTCGTTGAGGCCAATTGCGACTCTTTGCTAGTGGTGAGTCAAGTAAACAAAACCTTCGAAGTCCGAGAAGGCAGAATGCAAAGGTATTTGGACAAACTGCTCGTCACTTTGAACCATTTCAAGCAATGGAGTCTACGACATGTTCCACAAGAACAGAATAACGAGGCCGATGCGCTTGCTAATTTGGGATCATCGGTCGAGGTGAATGATTTGAACTCGAAAACTGTCGTTCAACTTTCAAGATCTATAATCGAGGAAGGGCACGCCGAAATAAATTCTACTAGCTTAACCTGGGATTGGAGAAACAAGTATATTGAATACTTAAAAGACGGAAAGCTCTCTTCAGACCACAAAGAGTCCAGGACCCTTAGAACTAAAGCTGCTCGATTCACCTTGACTACGGACGGAACGTTATATCGAAGAACATTCGATGGACCGATGGCAGTATGCATAGGTCCGGGAGATACCAATTACATCCTCCGGGAAATACATGAGGGCACTTGTGGCAATCACTCCGATGCCGACATGTTAGTTCAAAAAGTGATCAGAGCAGGGTATTATTGGATCGATATGGGCAAAGACGCAAAAGAATTTGTTCGTAAATGCGATAAATGTCAAAGGTTTGCTTCAATGATCCATCAGCCCGGAGAACAACTTCACTCGGTCCTATCACCATGGCCATTCATGAAATGGGGAATGGACATCGTCGGCCCCCTGTCATCGACCCCAGGTAAAGCCAGATTTATTTTGTTTGTGACTGACTATTTTTCTAAATGGGTTGAAGCGCATGCGTTCGAGAAAGTAAGAGAAAAAGAGGTTATCGACTTTCTGTGGGATCATATCATATGCCAATTCAGAATACCATCCGAAATAGTATGTGATAATGGGAAGCAATTCATTGGCAGCAAAATCACAAAATTCTTCGAAGATCACAAAATAAGAAGGATACTAGCAACCCCATACCACCCCAGTGGAAACGGACAAGCCGAATCAACAAACAAAACTATTCTTCAAAATTTGAAAAAGAGATTGAACGACGCTAAGGGAAAATGGAGAGAAATCCTGCCCAAAGTCCTTTGGGCGTACCGAACAACATCGAAATCCAGTACAGGGGCGACCCTATTCTTCTTAGTATATGGCCGAAGCATTGATACCAGTCGAAGTTGGAGAACCTAGCCCCAGGTTTCGATTCATGACGGAAGAATCAAATAACGAGGCTATGAACACCAGCCTTGAATTATTGGACGAAGGACGAGAAGCTGCCCTCATCCGGTTGGCCGCACAAAAGTAACGAATCGAAAGGTATTACAATCGAAGAACTAAACTGTGCCACTTCAAGCCAGGAGACTTGGTGTTAAGGAAAGTCACTATCAATACTCGGAATCCAAACGAAGGAAAACTAGGACCAAATTGGGAAGGACCGTACCAGGTGCTCGAGCACTTTGGGAAAGGATCGTACAGGCTCGGCATCATAAACGGCAAACAGCTGTCAAGCAGTTGGAATGTATCACATCTAAAACGGTATTACTGCTAAGGTCTGACCTTATTCATCTGTCCCGTACAGAAGTTCGAACAAAGAACAGAAGTATTCTTTTACTCAAAAGCACGTATTGCACTCTTTTTTCCTTAGACCGGCCTTTTCCCAAATGGGTTTTTTGCGGCAAGGTTTTTAATGAGGCAACCATCGATCGTGCTGCGCTGACAAAATAGTATCCGAGGCTTTCGACCCTTAGCCCGAACGGCCTCGAATACCGGGGGGGCACCAGGCCCTCAAATACATCGAGTTCAAATGCAACAAAGTCTTCTCACAACAATAGAGAAAAAATTGTAAGAGCCAAAATGGTCAAAATAAACCATACTCATATTTGATTGCCCCAAAACATATGTACAATGGCTTGAGATTTATTATGCAACCAGAATTAACAATCACTCGAACATTAAGCCTACGGGCTACTCCTATATCATGTTCGATATACTCGGCCGACCATTGAGCCTACGGGTTACTTCAAAATCGAGTTCGAAATAATCACTCGAATATTAAGCTTACGGGCTTCCACATTATCTCGAGTTCGAAATAATCACTCGAATATTAAGTCTACGGGCTACCACATAATCTCGAGTTCAAAAAAAAAAAACACTCGAACATTAAGCCTACAGGCTACTCTTATATCATGTTCGATAAACTCGGCCGACCATTGAGCCTACGGGTTACTTCAACATCGAGTTCGAAATAATCACTCGAATATTAAGCCTACGGGCTTCCACATTATCTCGAGTTCGAAATAATCACTCGAATATTAAGTCTACGGGCTACCACATAATCTCGAGTTCAAAAAAAAAAACACTCGAACATTAAGCCTACGGGCTACTCCTATATCATATTCGAAATACTCAGTCGACCATTGAGCCTGCGGGCTGCCAAGTTCGAACAAGGACCCAACTCAGAGTTTACGTTAATATTCGGATCATCATCAACTCAACAAGCAAAATCAACCTTGTCATATATATACAAAATTGCCTACGTAATTAATTTACAGGTAATGAGAATTAGACTCTAAGCTTCTGGGTCGAGGTCTTCCCCACCCTCGGACCCGCTTTTGCTACCATCATCGTTATCATCGTCATCATCATCAGAAGCCAAGGCTTCAGCTTCCGCTTCAAGCTCTTTTGCCTTTCTTACCTCTTCGGTAAGATCGAAACATCGAGCATGAATCTCCTCGAGGATCTCCCTCCGAGATCTACACTTAACAAGTTCGGCAACCCAATGAGCTCGAGCATCGGCAATCTTCTCCGCTTCCCGGGCCTCCACCTGAACGGCCTCAGCATCAACTCAATATACAGCGATAGACTTATCCGCCAAAACTTTCGATGACTCAACCTCCGCCTTAGCCTCAGCAAGTCGTATCTCAAGCTCATCGATTTTCTTAGTCTGAGCCAACACCTTTTGCTTGACATTTCGAAGCTGAACATCGGCTGATAGTAACTTTGTTAAGATGGTTTCTTTCTCCGCTGCCAGGCGGTCAATAGTCTCCTTCCACTGGTTGCATTCGGCCCGGATTTGATCGACCTCCTCTCGAAGTAGCCCGATCTTCTCGATCTTTTGCTGCAACTGAGACAACGGATGGTTAACTTCCACAGTCGAGTCGAATCCATACTTTAACAGAACAAGGCTCACCTGCTGATCGAGCTCGACCCTTTCTTCATGGACCTTTGCCAAATCCGCTTGAAGATCCTTGATAGCCTCCTCCTTCTTGCTACAAAGAAGCCGAAGGTCATCCCTCTCACCTAATACCTTCCGGAGTTCGGCCTCACACTGACTAAGATCAACTCGAAACCTACCGATGGCTTGCACAGTTAGGAACTGTCATCAACACCAACAAAGCAAAAAAAAGGGGGGGGAGAGGGGGGGGATCACCAATATCGGAACCGCCAAGTATGGAAAAGAACAAAGAAGCCAAGTACGAAAGAATCATTACCCGAGTAATAAAATGCTGAGCTTCCTCTAACAAAAGAGAGGCATCACCGATATCGGAACTGTCATCAACACCGGTAAAACAATCCTTAAAAGGATTCGCTGCACCTGAGCCAGCACCAATATTGGGAGTCTTCAGCTCTCGAGCCTCCTTTAACGCCTCCGTAGAAAATGACGGAAGGGAAGGTGAATGACCCATTGCTATTACCCCGAGCAAATCACTCGGAGTACTTCGATCGAGACCTAGGTCTTCGGAACCAACCCCGATGGGCATGACCGCCATCGGCTCAGCAGCTCTAACAACCTCGACTGCCTCCGCAGGTCGGACTACCAAAGCCGAGGAGCTATCTTCTTCTTCTTCTTTCTCCCTCAGTCGATGGACCGAGTCGATCGAAAGGGCAATGATTTTTCTCCTCACCATTCGAGTTTTGGGCTTAGGGTCCTCCGGCCGAGAGAAAGCCCTTCGTTTCTTTTCTTTCCCCTGTTCCAGGACCGGGGGCTTGTTGCCTTCATCAACGCTCAAAGGCCGCAGAACGGCATCCCTAGTTACACCTATATACAAGGGAAAAATCAATAACGAAATGAACGCAGAATATACCTCGAGGGAAACAGGAACTGAACCTCACCATGATTCTTGGCCTCCCATCTACCTTTAGCCAAATCACGCCAAGCGCGCTCGGCCATAGGATGAAGTCGAGGCTAACTTTCGAACCCAATCCTCGAGATCAGGCACAGCTTGTGGCATCCAAGGTGCAGCTGAACATCAGAAAATAATATTAGCAAACACGGAAAAAGACACGAAAAGAAAACACGGATCACTTACGGTCGAAGTTCCATTTTTCAGGAAACGGCATCTTTTCCTCCGGGATAAGATCACGAGTCCTCACCCGAACATATCAACCCATCCAGCCTCGATCCTTATCTTCATCGATGCTCGACATCAAAGCCTTCGATGCCCGATGATATAGCCTAATAAGTCCACGATAAATCTGAGGCCGATACAGTCGTATAAGGTGGCTCAGAGAAAAATCCAACCCTCCGGCTTTGATAGAGAAGAAACGCAATAAGATGACTATACGCCATAAGGAAGGATGAATTTGGCCGAGGGTGACCTGATATCTCCTGCAGAAATCAAAAATCACAGGATCGGCAGCTCCCAACGTAAAGGGGTAGGTGTAAACACTCAGAAATCCCTCCACATAGGTAGTGACGCTCTCATCGGAGGAGGGGATTTGTATCACAACCTCAGAACCCCAGCCGCAATCTTTCCTGACGGCCTCGAGGTTAACCTCCGCTATAGAGCACATATACATCGATACGTGCTCACACCGACCCGGAACGGACGAAGGATTCTCCACTTTAAAATCAGCTTTTAAAATATACGGGCCGGGAATATAATCTTGAACGGACGGCTCGGTCGGCGCCTTATCGTCACACGGCCGTGAGGAAGAAGCTTTCTCCTGGTGAGGTACGATTTTTGAAGTTTTCGCCATTAATACGAGAAGAAAAAGTCGCAAAGAAAGGTGAAAGAGGGGACGGCACTGAAACTCTGGTACAAGCGGCACTAAAACAACGAAATAAGAGAAACTAATCAAAGAGAATTTGGGAAAAGAGGAAGCACAAAAGTGGAAAACATTGTATGCGAAAATCATTTATAAGGCACGGCGATTCGTCTAGCGGTGGCCGACCACCGACTGACGCGCATTAAATGCCTTGACAAAACCAAATCGATAGGACAACTATCACGCACGTCATAGTCAAAGCCGATAGAAACGTCATTGTCGATTCGGTCGAACCTTAGGGAAATCACATCGTTCCTCGTCATCTCCTTTCCAAGAAACGAGGGGGCTATCTGTATACGGTTAAAATCGATCCTCGGTCGTGAAGATCGATCGAGGATGGCATTTCAATCGAGGGGTACCTTCATGGAGACCCCGAGGGAATTTCGAGATGGGAGCGTCGAGCCCGGGCGTTCGAATCGACCGAGGTAACATCGGTCGATACAGGTCCCGAACATCGATGCCCGAAAGTGATCACCTAGCTCGAAATCAAGGCCGAGGTTCCGATCCGGTACCGAGCTCGAGTCGGTATCGAGTTCACAGACAAAAACTATTACAACCGCACCAAAGGAGAGAATCTTTGCGGGAATTAAGGAGGAGACATACCATCATGGGTCCTCCACTAGTAATATTTATTCTATCATGTTGCTATAGATAAAGTAGCAATCCTTGGCTATAAAAGCCGGGAGAGTTTGTAATAGAGGACACTTTTCACTGGGATTAAGAATTCATTGTGTTTATCTTTCTAAAGCTCACCTAATATCTTTGTTCATCATCTTCTATTTTTGTACTATAAATACGTGCATTGTTATTTTCATATCAGAGGAATCTACTTGTCCTTAGAACCACACATAAATTCAACTTTATCCGATTTTTCGGATAAACAATATGTTTTGTTGCTTATGCTAAATTGTTAATAGTAAACTTTACATAATGATGTCACATGGCATCACAAACTACTTTTTCTCGACAAAATAGGGAAAGAGAGTTAAAATTGCTGACATAAAGTTCCTAGTCCATATCTTTAGATAGTCACATTGTATGAATATGATGACCAAAATTTAAAGATAAGGCATGGGAATTGGTATATTTAATTGTCTTCCCTAATGTGAACAATTCTGTGTCAAAAATCCCAGACTTGAAAGGTTGACCAGAATATGTCAAACTACGATTTATAATGTCAAACTAATTGAACATTGGAGAAAGAACCCTTCGTCTATATCAATTGACGGAAATTGTTTGTTAATTATCCGATGAACATACTTGTCCATTCTATAGAGAGCTGAATAGGAGACTCTTTTTAAGTAAAATTCTATTTCTCTGATCTCAGATATTAGTCATTCTAAATAGTAATAGCAATTAAATCGCAACCTCAAAAGTACTTAATAAGAAGTACTATAATTTTTTTTTAATTTTCTCAAAATGAGTAATTTTCATACTGAATCCTCATAATACAAAAATATCATGTACTTCATTTTGATAAATTAATTTTGCTTTAAAATATTATACTTTAAAATAAAAAGAGAGAGAAGTATTTTCTTTCCTTTTGTCAATTTTACCCTTTCTTTTCTAATTGGTAAGTATTAATCGAGATGTTTAACAAAATACAGGAAATGTAAGGCAAATAATACTATCAGTATTGCTAGTAAATATCTTTTTAAAGGGGCAGGCAAGAACCTCAAAAAATGATATAATACAGACAGATAGTAAGAAAAATTTAGAACCATATATAACATCTTAGATGAATTGACGTCAATCGTTTGTTAATAAAAAACAAGGTCATTAGCAATTAAACCACAATCATCTGAGATTTGTTGAATGCTAATTTTGGAGCCTAATTGATTTGATATATATAACAAAAACAATCCCCCCAAAAAAGAAACAAATATGAAGTTTTTATTAATGTTATGTTGGGGTTTCCGCACCGAGATGCAATATATTGTCCCTTTCTGGCCGTTGTGCTGCATTTAAGTGGAGTTTGTTCATCTTCTCTCTTGCCTCTTCATTTAATGCACCAACTTGCACTCTTCACTGTACATAAATATATCAAGGTTTCAGATAAAATAAAAAATAATATTTTGATTGAATGCCATCTTTCAACCAAATTTTTGGAAATATTATTATCTCCTACCACTATAAATATTGAATAACTCTGTCGATTAAGATTAAACCCATATGAAAAATTCATATAATATTTTGCTTTTACTGGAATTTAAAACATAAGAACTCGTGGTTCTCGACCACTTCATTGTGCTTTCTTTCCAAAAAAAAAAATAACCATGGAAATAGATGTGGTGGTGATATTCCAGCTAATTTTCAATGATATGGGGATACACTTACCTGTTTCAAAATCACTCGAGTTTATAAAATTACTTTTTTTAATCAAGTGTGATCCATAAAAAAATCATTTACACCTCAGTTTTTTTTCAGATTATATGCTTTTATCTTGCAATTACTATCACCGTGTAAAACTTTTGGTTGCTCATACTTTAAAAACAAAAGACAATTAAAATGATATTTAAATGAAACAATACAATGAGAAAAGAACAATTACCTAGCATTAGAAGTTTAATCTTCATTTTTGATTAATTCACACAAAGTTCAATTACTTTAATATGATAAAAAATAAATTTTATAATTTTACTGTTATATATTGTAGGTAAAGCTCAATTACTCCATGCAATGAAACTGCTAACTGTCATAATGGTGATAGAAAATAATCCTTTAATATTGTATTATGATATCGATGGATTCCATACGGAGTATAAATTTTTTATCATATTAGTAATTGTAGTAAATATCAAATTAGTTACGGAAAAAAATTATTGCAACAAAAATTCAAACATGTCATGTATAAAATCTACTTCAGACGTTCAATCTTCTTCAAAACAAAAAAATAGTTATTAAGCATAGAAGTATTATGGTCCATACTCCATACTCTTAATTAAAGTTGGCGTTTTTTCTTTATTATATTTAACTCATAATAATAACGGAAAGAGGAATCATTTATTATGTCAAGCGAAACCGCTCACGTAATTAATACGACGTTACTGCTGAATATAAAGAGAAAAGTCAAAATAATCATATTTATTCATATACTATAAAATATTACTAGTACAGACCTGCATTGAGACCATTCCAGTTGTCAAATTAGAAGAGTCAAAAATCTCTTGTAACTCACAAATAATAAATGTAAACGCCATATCTTACCTGTATTCCCACTTCATTCGTCTTCTTTCCAAGCTACTATATATATTCATACACGTACCCCACCCGTCACCTCCCAAGATCTACATGGAGTAAGTTCATCAGCAGCGTAAAATTTTCGTAAGCGCTGTAAATATATAGACAAATAAATAAAATATATTATAATTACAAGTAGTATTCTATCTAAATTTAAATAAAAATATTTTTATTTTGCTTAGTATTATATATAATTAAATTTTCGGGGAACCGATATCAAGTGACTGTGGACAAGGTGCACGCCCCGAATTTCATTACCTCATCTTACCCCGCCGGCACCTCATGTATGAGGTAGAAATTAAAGGCCTTCACGTGACCCCTTTAGCTTTGGCATTAATTTTATTTCTTTGCAATTTTCAATTTTTTTCTAATGTCAAATATCTCTATAACAATCTCATTTGTTCCGAATTATTTTGATTATTATAGCGAAGAACTTTTATAGAGAATATATTGTAACATAGTATAAAAATTAATTCCATAAAACATGATTTTTATAGTGAATGATTGTTATATAGCGATATTGTTATAGAGAGGTATGACTGTAGTTGTATTTCTTGTATAAAGCTTCTCGTATAGGCTAAGTATAAATTAAAAATTACTTTAGATTACAAGTTTAAATCTCATATAATATTATGTATGATCTACTTGTATTTTTTTAAATTTCCCTTTGATATAATTTCTGATTTCGCCAATATCCACTCGACTCTCCCCACCCCCACCCCCCCAACAACCCTCCCACAAAAAATGAAAGTTTTCTCTTTCACACGTCTCTGTTCAAACATATACTACGAACCCCCTCTTTTATTGTCCACTTGACTTTCTGTATTACTATATAAACCCTTCTCCTTCACTTTCCAATAGCACCACACCAACCATATTCAGATTCTTCCTTCTTTGAATATTTTCACTTAAACTCTTAAATATAATGGAGACAGAGAGCAATATGAATGGAGGAGGTAGAAAGGTAGTTGGGGTGGCTAATAAGCAAATCATAAGATGGACAGACTTTGGTTTGAGGTTTTTAGCCTTTGTACTTACACTTGTAGCTGCCATTGTTCTCGGAGTTGACAAACAGACTACCGTTGTTGCTGTCCAGTTAGTCCCCACATTACCGGCGATTAATGTTCGGGCTACTGCTAAGTGGCATCATATGTCGGCCTTTGTGTAAGCATTCAAGCATCTCTTTGTTTATCTTTAATTTGGTATATACAGTCAAACCAGCGGCGAATGTTGAATTTTCATCGAGGGTGTGCATTATCTAGTACATATATTTTTTTTTAAGTAAAAAATGACCTTATATATACGGCGTGATTTATTGACGAAAGAGGTTAGATTAACTCCTCCCGCCCGTGCTGTGAGCAGTTACATGAACGCAACATATATGATATCTTAAAAGATAATGAGTATAAGTGACAAGTTATTAGTAATTTAGTACTTAGTGAATGATTTCGAATTTTGCAATATATAGCAAACACTCTAAGGGTACCGCCTTTTTATTCCCATCAAACTGGACAATAGCACTAATTATCCTAAGTAGCTACTTTTGTCCCAGCATTTTTTACTACAATAACGATTCCTCCCCCTAAACGTGCATGTGCCTTGTTGTGATACGGGTATCGCTTTTTATTCCCACTAACGAGCCGTGACTTTACTTAGATAGGCTAAAACGGATTTGGCAATCTCTCCATTTCAATCAATACACATTAAATTTAATAATATTTATCCTCTTTGGGATCTAAGGATCAAGGTTTATTTAGAGTAAATCTTGGTTAAATTAAATATTTTTTGCTGGGTTAGACTTAAATTGGAAAGAGAAGATAGTAATCCGAAAATTTTGCCAGACAATTTCGTTCTGATTGGACAGACAAAATTAATTAGGCAAAGAGAAAAAATATTTTCTTACCAAGACTAAAACTAAAAAATCCTACTACCGTATATTTTTTCATTTAATGACAAAATTAGTTAGTCAGAGAGGATATTGATTAATGAAAAAATATAGGATCTTTTAGTTTTAATCTTGGTAAAAAAATATTTTTCCAATCAGAATGAAATTGCAACAAAATTTTCGGATAACTATCTTCTCTTTCCAATTAAAGCCTAATCCAACAAGAGATTAGTTTAACCATAGTTTACTCTAAATAAACCCTAGCCCATAGATCTGAAAGAGGACAAATAAAAAAATATACTTTTTCCGTTTCAATTTATGTGAACCCATTTGACTGGGCACAGAATTTTAGAAAAGAGAAAAAGATTTTTAAACTTGTGGTGTAAAATGAGGCACATATATTTTGTGTGGCTATAAATCATTGTATAAAGGTAAATTATTTCCAAATAAGTAAAGAGGTCATTCTTTTTGGCACGGACTAAAAATGAAATAGGTTCACATAAATTGAAACGGATGGAGTAGGATTTTTTAGTTTTAGTCTTGGTAAGAAAATATTTTTCCTCTCCGACTAACTAAGCAAAATTTTCGGATTACTATCTTCTTTTTCCAATTTAAGTCTAAGTCTAACCAAGCAAAAGAATATTTAGTTTAATCAAAATTTACTCTAAATAAACGTTGACCCTTAAATATGAGAGAGGACAAGTGTCATTAAATTAAATGTTCATTGATGGAAATGAAAAGATTCCAGAAGGTGAGCCAAATCCGACTAAAACTACACTAAAGTGAAAGGGCCAGTATAAAAAAGCTAGAAGTAGCTAACTAGCCTATAATAATCGACCTAATCAAAGTCTCACAACAACATTAGTTAGCCTTATGAATTGAATCAATAGGGCAATTAGAAGTGGGCGAGGAAGTTAGGAAGAATATGTAAGAGGAATAAATATCTTGCAACCAAAATGGAAAAAATTTCTACTCTAGATCTCTGTTTACTATGTGGAGAGAGAAACACACAAGGTTACGAAAAGATAGAGTCAGTGATTTTATCACCGATAATAAAAATATACTAGTGACATCTAATCTTATCTATATAAATATATTTATATATACCAGCTGAATTTTTCACAAAATACTCATTATATATCTCAAACTTTCACAGAATTTTCCTACGAAACGCCATAAAGTACCTTTTTTGGCAGTCTCTTTCTCTTTTCTTCTTCATCCCTTTTTCTATTTTACTTTTTTTTTTGTTTCCGAGTTGAAGAGCTACGTTTATATTTTTCCTAAAAGATTTTCAGATATATTATCTGATAAATTACGTAACGTATCTTCTAGTATCTCTAACGTCGTGATCTCACATGCACTTGGACTTCATCTTATTTTCTAATTTAAGATAATTTATTCAATTTCTCAATGACAATAATGATGAGTTATGCATGACGAATTGATGATTTAAATGTTGTTGTTTTTGCTCTCCAATAAATTAAGTTGACCCCAGAAATATGCCCAAAATCTTGGATAAGTATTACTGGCTACATGTGCCACAGTTTCTCTCGATTATCCACATTCATGCCAAATTAATACGATACGTGATCTATTTTGTACTTTAGTTATCTAGAACTAAAAACCTTCGCATTAAGTAAAGCCGATTTCTTCTTTCGCTCTTTCTTTTTTCTATATATAGCATGTCATTTGACTATTTCAGCTGCTGCATTAGTAAGGTAAGTGAGGACTAGAAAAAGCTTGTTGATGCCAAAAATGTTTTCTTTTCTAAACAAATTTCTTTTGCTATTTTTTGCTTATGAGCTTAGCTTACGGACTCGATCGAACCTAATAATTCTGATCCAAATTAAATTCGGTATATCCTCTAATAAATTCATTGAACATGTACAAATTCTTAATTTAGAATCCGGTAACTTGAAAGAACTAGAACCCTGGACCTATATATAAACTTAAAATTCTGGCTACTCTGATCTTTTGATTATCATAGCTAAATTTGATTAAGTTAATTTAATCTTTAAATGGAAACATTAAAGCTACACGAGTACAATTATCTCCAAAACATCAAGGATTCGGTGAGAATATATCTTGAAACAAGCTAAGGGTGTTATTATATAATTTATGAGTGATTTTTATGATCAAAATATATTTCAGGTACTTTGTGATTGTGAATGCAATAGCATGTGCATATGCAGTTATATCCTTAGTCCTTTCATTGGCAAATAGGGGGAAAAAGAAAGGTCTCTCCTTAATGATCATTCTCTTGGACCTAATCACGGTGGCGCTGCTCTTCTCCGGTGGTGGTGCCGCCTTGGCCGTCGGCCTCATCGGATACAAAGGGAACTCCCACGTCCGATGGACCAAGGTGTGCGACAAGTTTGATAGGTTCTGTGGTCAAGTTGCGGCGGCCATTGTTATTTCCCTTCTTGGTTCCGCCTTGTTTTTGTTGTTGGTGTTGCTTGCTGTGTTGAACCTTCATAAGAACAGGCGTCTTTAGTAAGTTGGGCCTCATAAAAATACGTCATTAGAAAATATTTTGCTTGTATAATAGCTCTTCCACGTTCCAAGTTTTATTGTAATGATTAGGCTATGATGTTTTCTTTTCTCATATGTTTTGATAAATCATCCGTTGTAGATGTGTGTTGCATTTATGCTTTTACTAAATGTAGAAATTTGGGCCATGAATTGACTTATATATAGCTTCTTTAAAGACTTTTTCCTATTTATACAATATTTTAAACATATTTATTCGGATTGTCTAAGTTTTTATATTTACAAAAAGTAACTAAAGTTTTTTATAATATATATACAAATTCAGTCAAAATCTATAATTTATCTACAACTAAAATATAATTTTTTTTGTACAGAATCCGATCAAAAACTATAATTTATATACAACTTGTATACAATTATATAAGTTGTAGATATTTTGTATACCGTTTCTACACTCCACATACAAAATATATATAATTTTTTATATCTTCTTTTTCGAGTTTCAATCTGAAATTACAACCAAAACCACCTCGAAATTTCACCAAATTCTCTCAAAACTGAGATATAAAGTCCAAAGGATATTCCCAATCATTCGAAACAACACCAATCAAAACAAAAAATAATTTTGCAAATTTTAATTTTCGAATTCAAAGCTTTCTAATGGCTATCAATGGAGTTTAAACTCATGTAGACACGGACAACTTCTCAATTACACTGTTAATTAGTTTCAGTTTAGTTCCAAATGCCACCTCTGTTGACAATTTCTTGTTTATTCATCTAAAAAAAAGTTCTGGCAACCCATTTGTATTGGTGCTTCATGTATGTATTCTATGGCTTTTAATCAGTCGAATTATTTTTCTTCACCATTCTTCAAAACTCCGAGCATGATCATATGCAAAAGCCGAATCGAAAAGGAACAGAGCGAGAAATATCTATACAGAGAAAAAAATATAGAAAATGAAGCCTATATTACATGGGTAAGATTGGAGTCTAATATATTATCTTGTATATAAATGGTAAATTGTATATGCTACTATAATTAAGTAATAACCTCTCTATGAAGAGTAATTAAGTTTATAACGGAATATAAATAGGTAAAAATCTTTTCTTTAAATTTGCTTATTTTCTATGGATTCTTGAAATCAGAAACAAAGAATTAAGTTGGATGGATATTGAGCCTTCTATTAAAAAGTTTTCTAATTTGTACCCCACTTATGTGAGTGATTTATAAAAGTTGAAACTCTATGATAATGGCTACTTTTCAGAGCCGAAAAGCATAACTTTTAGAAATGTAATCATCGGGCTCGATGAAATTGGAAGTCACAACTTTGGGCTACTCTACCGCCCATTGTTTGGACCTATGCTCTAAACTTTCTTTTTGTATCAGAGTAGTTAGTTCTGGGATAAGGGATGAGGGGTTTAGGGTAGGATTGACACCAGATAGTCACTCTAAAGGGCTAATATTTAGGAGTTAGCCAGTACAATTTCAATTTTTTAGTTTAATTTTTTTAGGACAAAAATATCCTGAAATATCCTGAAGTTAAGATTTTTAGTTTAATATTTCAGGATAAAATAACTATTGGTTAATCTCTAAATAGAATCCCTAAGAATGCCTACCTGTACACTTGTCGGGGATTTAGGTAGGGTAGTTATTTTGGGCCAAATAGGTTAAATTGAAAGAAAATGTAGTATGAGTAAAAATGAATAATAAGTTTGATCTGGATAGGTATTTAGCATAATTTTCTCATAAAACTTTTTAAAAGGGGCATTTATCAACTCTTTTTTTCTTTTTTGCTACTAATGTTACAGAGTTTCAAACAAAAAAGGTTCACTCTGTTTCAGAGAAAAGAAGAGAAGTTCGTTACTAATGTTCAAACAAATCAAAAAGGAAAGGGAATTATGTTAAGATTGATTAAGGGTTACGTACTATTTGACGGATTAGTTCGATTCCTTTTGCTTTGTGAATACTGTTAACTTCCATGGCTATGGAGGCTGGAGCTCGAGAAGAAAAAGAGGGAGAAGAAGCTTCGAGACGACAGTTGGCACATTGAGAGAATAACTGATTCTATTATTGACTGAAATGTACTATACAAGCTAATTCTTTGTTTTGTTATTCTATTTATACACCTTATACTCACTAGCTAACTACTTGCTTAACTTTTAATAACATTAACTACCTAAACTAACTAGAGTTAGGTAGACTTGAGTACACATAACACTCCCCTTCAAGCTGATGACTTGAACAAATTTTGTATTCCAAATCTGCTTAGCAAGTAATCATGTTAGAAGTTTTCCTACACTCTTTGTGAATAGGTCAGCCAGTTGTTCTTTAGTTGGAACATGCTCAGTTCTCAGTATTCCCTGTGTAATTCTTTCTCTTACAAAGTGGCAATCAATGTCTATATGCTTGGTTCGTTCATGAAAAATTGGATTGGCTGCTATTTGGATTACACCTTTGCTGTCACACCTAAGCTTCACAGGCAATCCACATCCACTTCAAGCTCTTTGAATAGTCCTATAAGCCAAGTTATTTCAGCTGTACATGAAGCCATGCTTCTAAACTCAACTTCAGCTGAGCTTTTGGACACTGTCTCTTATTTTTTCGACTTCTAAGATATCAGTGCATCCCCAAATTTTACCAAATATCCTGTTACAGACCTCATGGTTTGCAAACATGCTCCCCAGTCTGAGTAACAATAAGCACTCGGCTTATTGGTCTGTGCAGGCATCAACAACCCTAAACCTGGGGCTTCTTTTAGATATCTCAATACTCTAAGTATTGCTTCCATATGAGATGTCTTTGGATAGTGCATATATTGACTAAGTACTTGTACAACAAAAGCTAAGTCAGGTCTTGTCATGGTTAAGTACAAAAGTCTGTCCACTAGCCTTTGATATCCTCCTGGAACTTTGAGTAGTTTATCTTCATGCTCCTCATTACTTCTTATACACTTATCATACTCTTCAGAAGTTAACTTATGATCCAATTCAAGTGGAGTTCCTGTTGGTTTTGCTCCCCCTAGCCCTGACTCAGAGATGAGTTCCAAAGCATATTTCCTCTGACACACTACAATCCCTTCCCTAGACCTTGCAAACTCAATGCAAAGGAAGAATTTCAATTCACCTAGATCCTTCATTTGAATTGACTTTGGAGGTTTTTTCTTGTTTGACTCGGTAGTGATTGATTGTTTCCTGTGATGAGTAGATCATCAACATAAACTAAGATCACTGCATGCTTTCCTTGTAAACAAGGAATAATCAAAGTGACTTTGTTGAATCCCAACCCCAGCAGTGACTCTATTAACTTCTTGTTCCATTGTCTTGGAGCTTGTTTAAGTCCATACAAGGACTTGTGAAGCTTGCAGACCTTCAAGGACTTCCCATGTCTGCTAAACCCCTCAGGATCATGCATATATACCTCCTCTAGTAAATTCCCATTAAGGAAAGCATTATGGATATCCATTTGATAAATAGTACATTGCTTAGCTGCAGCTAGTGCTACCACAGTCATGACTGTCACCATCTTGGCTACTGGGAGAAGGTCTCTATGTAGTCAAGGCATTCTCTTTGACTGTAGCCATTAGCAACCAAATGAGCCTTATATATCTCCACCTCCCCTGAGGCTCTATACTTAATTTTAAAAATCCACTTGCAACCAATTGGTACTTTATCAGGTGGCAGGTCAACAATACTCCATGTATTATTGTATTCGAAAGCAGTTATCTCCAGTTGCATAGCTTGTATCCAATTTGGGTAAGTAGAGGCTTCTTTGAATGTCTTTGGCTCTGACAAGGCTAAATATGCTGAGAGAGCCTGCAGATACATTAGCTTGAGCTTTGCATAGGTGACATAGGAGGACAGGGGATATGAGCAGGATTGCTTGGAGCCTTTTGTTACATAGTCTTGTAACCATGGGGGGGGGGGGGGGGCTTACTTGGTCTAGATGACCTTCTAGGACCCACTGGAGAGGTTGCAGAGGATGGAAGGACTTTCTCAGGAACAACCTGCTCAACTTCTGCCTCTGATGCATCAGTAAAGTGTGCATGGGTCTCCATGGGATGAGGAGAAATAACATGTGTCTTAAGTGAACAAGTAGAGGGACTTGTGATATGTCTGTTCTCATTCCTATAGTGCACTGCATCAGGAGACATACGGTCTAAGACTGGAAAGATTGGAGTACCTGCTGCTTTCATGTACTTGAAAGGAAACAAATTCTCCTGAAATACTGCATGTCTGCTTACCAAAAAAGTATGGGAATGAAGATCATATAGCTTGTACCCCTTCTGTGTGGTTGAATATCCCATGAAAATTGTAGGCACAGCTCTAGGGGCAAACTTGTCTACTACCTTAGGAGTAGCAGCATAGCATAGGCAGCCAAAGACCTTAAGGTGAAATAATGAAGGAGCATAAGAGTACAACATTTCAAATGGAGACCTGTCAGCAGTGACTCTTGAGGGTAGTCTGCTGATTAGGTAGACAACTGTGGTGACACACTCTTCCCAGAACCTTAAAGGTATTGCAACCTGAAATCTAAGTGACCTAGCCATGTTCAGGATAGTTTTGTGCATCATCTCAGCAATCCCATTCTGCTGTGGAGTGTAGACACATGTGCTTTGATGATTAATGCCAAAGTCAGACATGAGATTCTTGACCTTATGGCTAAAGAACTCACCTCCATTGTCTGTTCTTAGAGTCTTAACTGAACTAAAGAACACATTCTTCACTTTATTCAAAAAGTCTCTTAGCACAACTATGGAGTCTGACTTTGAAACAATTAGGCAAATCCAAGTATATCTGGTAAAGTCATCTACAATTGTAACAAAAAACCTTTTTTCATCATGTGTTGGTACCCTATAGGGTCCCCAAACATCACAGTGTATTAATTCAAATGCAGCATTTAAAACATTAGTGCTCAATTGAAAAGGTAATTTTGTTTGTTTGGCCAAAGGACACACAGTACAATGGGATTGATCACAAGGTTTCAGCTTACTGAGTGACTCATGCTTTCTAATCACCTCAATTGGAGCATGGCCTAATCTCACATGCCATAATGAGCAAGAATCAGAAACATTAGTACTATTGTTGTTGCTACTGTTAGTTGTAACACACCTTTTTATTTACTGCCTTAACTATATTATTTGAAGACTTAGCTTGAGTAGGTAATGAACTTCCTTGCAGGATGTAGAGTCCCAGTTTCTCCTTACCAATTTCCTTCATCTGACCACTGTAGAGATCTTTAAATATACAAAAGTCAGGGAAGAATGCCACTAAACACTGCAACTTTTTGGTAAGCTTAGATACTGAAAGGAGATTATATTTGAAATCAGGTATATATAGAACATCACTAATGTCCTGATTAGTAAACACAGATGATTTTCCTGTATGTGTGACTAGTGCTACATCTCCTGTAGGTAAATGCACTTTGTTTCTTTCAGACTCTGGAACAAGCTGGCAAGATTTTAACAACTGCAGGGTAGATGGCATATGGTTGGAGGCTCCAGTATCTATTATCCCTATATTCTTAACATACTGAGATACCAGAGCAATCAGAGTGCCTGCTGCTGCAGTCTTGTAAGAAGGGCCTTCATCTATGTCTTTGTTGAGCAAATGAACAATTTGTTGATATTGTTCCTGTGTGAAGAAAGGGGCAGGCTGCTGAGTGGGTTTCTGATGCATTGGTTGTGGTTGCTGATATGATTCTTGTGTGAAGTAAGGAGTAGGTTGTTGAATAAGCTGCTGAGGTACTTGAAGGCTCTGTTGATTCTGCATTCCAAAGAGCATTTGAGGATTGTTGTTAGTGAACTTGCAGGCATCACTCACCAGGGACATGACCTACTGCTGGACTTGCATAGTTTGCATACACTCTAGGAATACCTCCCTTCTTCTTAGACTTGAAGTCTGAGGGATAGCCAATCAACTTGTAACAGTTCTCCTTTGTATGTCCTTTGCAATGGCAGTACTCACACTGAGGAATCTTCTTCTGAGGCCTAGGATTCCCCCTTGCAGCTACTGGACCTCTGTTGCTAAACATTGGAGTGCCTTCAGCAACTTCTGCAACATGTACTACTTGTATAAAATTTGCTAGGCTCCTCTGACTCTCAAGATCCACAAGTAAAGAGTAGGCTTTGTTGATGTTAGGAACTGGCGACATCATCATAATCTAACTCCTAGCTTGTGAGTAGGAATCATTTAGGACCATAAGAAACTGTAGAAGTCTATGGTATTCAAATTGAGCAGCATACTTTTTAGATTCTGGACATGGACACCCAGGGCAAGGCATGAGTGCATCAAATTCATCCCACAAATATCTAAGCTTAGAGAAGTAATCAGAAACAGTCATAGTTCCCTGAGTAAAAGTATGAATCTCTCTGTGGAGATGAAGTACTCTAGAGCCATTCACCTTGTCAAATATTTCCTTTAAATCTTCCCAGACCCTGTGAGCATTGGATGCATACACAATACTACTTAGCAATCCTGGTCGTACTGCATTCATTATCCATGACAGAACTACTGCATTCACCTTTTCCCGTTGATCATGTAGTTCGGGTTCAAATTTAGACTTAGGATACCTTCCATCAACAAATCCTAATTTGCTTTTACTTAACAAACCAATTCGCATAGATTTACTCCATATAGCATATCTGTCTGAACCAGTCAATTGAAGAGAGATCAGAGAACTACATGGAGTATTTGTAGGTTGTAGGTAGAGAGAATGATTATGGTCGATTGTGGAGAATCTGGTCACACTGGATGTCGGAGAGGCATTCGCCGGTGAGAGATTGTTGTCTTCATCTGTAATCGTCATTTTCAGCTGCGTCGAGTACAATTCAACTCGATTTTAAGTAATTTAAAAAAATCCTAGCTTCAATCCCCTGTCACTCTGTGACAATTCAATACCATGTGACTGAATTGAGGTGACGCAGAGATCGAACGAGCGGAAGACTGAGCTTAGATCGACGATGCAAGCTCTGATACCATATTAACTTCCATGGCTATGGAGGCTGGAGCTTGAGAAGAAGAAGAAGAATAAGAGGGAGAAGAAGCTTCGAGAAGACAGTTGGCATAGTGAGAGAATAATTGATTCTGTTATTGACTGAAATGTACTGTACAAGCTAATTCTTTGTTTTGCTATTCTATTTATACACATTATACTCACTAGCTAACTACTTGCTTTACTTCTAATAACATTAACTACCTAAACGAACTAACTAGAGTTAGGTAGACTTGAGTACACTTAAAAGAATTGATGATGCACTAAAGAAGGTAAGTATCATTTATTGAATGGACAAAAAAATTGTACGAAAAATCTACGAAAAAGGTCCAAAAATGTCATCGAACTATCGGAAATAGCTCAATTATACCCTATGTTTGCTTTTGGTACTATCACTAAACTATGTCTAATTATTACACATTCTCACTTCATTTAATCTGGTAAATTAAGATAGTGACAATGTAAACAATATAAGTTTTACCCATCATTAACATTTGCTTACGCTCAGGTATGGTCAAACAGTAAAACAAGTAGAGTAGTGTAGTTACTATTTTTTAATCATGAGATATTACTCCATCTGTTTAGAAAAATAGTGAACTTTATAGAAAAAATTTATATGTAATTTTTAAATAGTAAATTTTGATTTTGAGATCAAATGATATACCAATGGGAAAAAGGCCAAATTTGTTCCTATACTTTGGGTAATTATTCACGTTTATAGCCGTTTCTACTTTTCGTCTAAAATTGTCCCCACCGTTAACAAAGTAGATAAAATCACCCCCAATCCTAATGGATTTCCAACGTGGCAATGGGACCCCTCACTTAAACTGCCAACTGCAATTATCAGCCCAAATTTTAAAAGGTCCGTGCCCATTTCTTTCTGGTTGTATCTTCTTCTTCGCCAACCTTATCTCTCTTTTCCTTTTCTCTTTCTTTTTGTTATTAACCTGTTAAAAGCTCAAATATTTAGATTATTTCTTGGACTTGTAGAGATAAAGAACAAGAGAGAGTGTCTCTAACAAAAATGAAAGTTGTTCTACAAACAAAAGGGCTTCTTTCTCTGCCTTCTAAACCCAAAACCAGAACATTTTACCCATTGAAGGCACAAATTCAATTCTTTTAATTCTCTTAAACCTAAACCCCTTGAAGGATTATCTCTATCTTTATCTTCTTATGGGTTCCA
The DNA here is from genome assembly GCF_000715075.1 of Nicotiana tabacum. Classification (NCBI taxonomy): domain Eukaryota; kingdom Viridiplantae; phylum Streptophyta; class Magnoliopsida; order Solanales; family Solanaceae; genus Nicotiana; species Nicotiana tabacum. Next base: position 32,352,310 of record NC_134093.1, read on the forward strand.
AAAATTTCAAGGCTTTGCTAAAAAACAATAATTGATTGGTCAAAAGAACAGATTTTTTCTAGTTTGCAAAGTAGAGGCTGCTGCTGCAGCTGATGGGGTACCACTTTTGGGAGAAAAAAACTCCGATTTCGCCTGTTACATGATTGATTCTTGTGATGAAATAGGTAAAGAAAAAAGTTGTAAAATGGATGTAGAAGAAAATGGCTGAAAAAGGTTTTAAAAAATAAAGTACGTTAATGGCCAAAAATGGAAAAGAAGAAGAACACGTTGGTTGTGGTGGTGGTGAAATGGAGAAGACGAAATTAGATGGAGATGATTTATTATTATTATTATTATTATTTTTCACTTGAGCAATGTTAAGCTAAAATTTCCATAGTCTAACTTATGGGTTCTAAGAAAGAGGAGAAGTAGCCACTAGCTATTAATGGGCACGGGTCTTTGGGTCAAAGAAATGGGCACGAGCCTTTTAAAATTTGGGCTGATAATTGCCCAGTTGGCAGTTTAAGTGAGAGGTCCCATTACCATGTTGGAAATCCGTTAGGGTTAGGGATGATTTTATCTACTTTGTTAATGGTGGGAATAAATTTAGACGGAAAATAGAAACAGATATAAACGTGACTAATTATCCGAAGTATATGGACAAATTTGGCCTTTTTCCCTATACCAATTCACTTCACTTGATATTTCACCATTCTTATTGGTTAAAGTGTATAAAATTTTCACTTTTCTTACAGCCCAAGTACATACTCCCCCCTACCCCTTTACCCTACCACCCACATGGATGTTTGTTTCGGCGGTTCAGAATCAGATGAGCAATTTTTTACTACACAAGCAACACAACCGCACCGTAAATCTTGAAAATTTTCAGAACAATCATCACCGTTGAAAAAAAAACGGACAGCTGAGATTCAATAAAGTGATCAATCACCATTCAAGTCTCAAAAAACATATACCCCACACAAACAAAATTTGCAACAGAATCAAATAAAAGATTATCATTTGTTGGTGCAAAACTGCATAAATCATACATATTCTAACCAACTCCCTTCTCTCTTCTTCGTGTGTGTGTGTGTGCGCGTGGGGGGGGGGGGGGGGCTATATATATACACACACATATATACATAATAGTTATAGCTGAGTGATGAAAAACAGATGAGGAGAAATGTGGCAAGAAATGATGAGAGAAGAAACAGAAGAGGAAGAAATAGAGAGATTATTTATGGGTGTAATGGAAGGGTACAAAGATACTTGCATTCCACCATTGACTGATGTTTCTACTACGAATGCGATGGTGGGTTGTAGCTCATTAAATTATGGGAAAAGGCAGAGAAAAGAAGGTCCTATTAATGAGAATGAGAGTATTAATATACAGAAGGGACGTGAGGGAAGAAGGAAAATGGCTGAGATGTATTCTGTTCTTCAATCTTTGGTCCCTACTCTCTCCCACGTCCATAAGGTCATTTTCCCTTCTTCTGCTTTTTCAATTCAGCAATTGGGTTTCCTTTAGTTCATTTGTGTATTGTATTTTGGTTCAGTTTGTTTGTGAAAATTCGTAATTATTTGGGTATTGTTAAAATGTTCTTATAGTTTGATGCTATTTTTTTGTGGTTATCTCAGTTTCATTCTGACTGTTTGTCTAAGTCACGTTTTGAATTAGTCATTTGAGTAGTGTGTGTGTGTGTGTTCTGTATAAAAAAATATGCCCATTTTCTCAGTCAATAAAGGAAAAAGTAAGCCTAAGGGCACTATGTTTTATCTTCTAGTTTTGATTCAGTAAAATAAGGAAAAATTGCAATCTGAATGGTTATATCTGCAATTGCAACTGTTACTAGATTTGTTTCCCGAAATGTAATTTAGCAGTAAGTTCCTTAGACTATGGTATACATATCTATTTTTTGCTTAGATTCTAACTTCACAGAAGATGAGCCTTGGCGTAACTGGTAAAGTTGTTGCCATGTAACCAGGAGGTCACGAGTTCGAGCCGTGGAAATAGCCTCTTGCATAAATGCAGGATAAGGCTGCGTACAATAGACCCTTGTGATCCGGCCCTTCCCCGAACCGCGCGCATAGCGGGAGCGTACTCACCGAGCTGCCCTTTATTCTAACTTCATATGTAAATAAAAATGTGATGCATATATTAGGTAATACTGGATACATAATGGCTAAGTCACTGTTTCTTTCTTGGCTTTTGAAAATTTCAGGAAACAAGAGAGAACATTGTAGCAGAGTCTACAGATTACATCAAGCGCCTAGAGCAAGAAATAGTAAGGTTGGAGAATTTGAAGAAGTCATTTTTGGGAGAATTGGTGGTTGATAAACCAGCTTTATCTCAATGCAGAAACAGGGTTTCCTCTGTTAATGTTACTGTCTCGAAAGGATTAGCATTTTTTGGGATCCAATTTCAGCTAAGTCAAGGGCTGCTGACCAAGATTTTCGGTGTTCTTGACAAGCATCAGGCTGAAGTTTTGGCTGCTAATATCTCTGTAAGTGACCATCGGATAGCGATACTAACAATCACAGTAATGATAGGACATAACAAAAGCGATATCGTAGAGAATATTCAGAGAGAATTACTTCTTATTTAGGACTGGTTTTGTGATTTATAGGCATTGGTTGATAGATGATCTAAAATCATCAAGTTTTGCTATTAGTAAAAGGTTTTTTGAGATTCTTTCGTCAGTGAGATATACACAACAGACCTGAGACAGGAAACGCTTGTTGCTGGTTATGTACAAGCCATTATTTAAAGAAAATGCATACAAATCATTAAATGGTTGTATTAGATATTATTTCAAAAAGTGAAAGCAAAACACAGATGTTACAAAGGGAAATGATTTTGTTCCATTATGCCTTGGACTATGTAGTTTTGTATTGTGTATATGTTTCAGTTAATGTTGTCCTCTTTTCTATGCAAATCTTCAACCCAATGTGCCATTTCATGATCGAGCAATTCAAGAACCACGGTTTTGTTCCTGTTGTTTATGCTTCTCACAGAGTTTTGCCAGCTCTTAAATCACGGTAGCTCTATGTCTTCATCTGCTCCCATTTTGATCTTAGCGCCCATTGTTCGTACCTTTTTTCCTTATTTCTTCCCTGTTATCTCTACAACCACATCTTTTATCGCTCTACTTATCTTCCGTGTTCAGTCCCCCATCACCTGCCTTTATCACCTCTACTCCAGCACCAGCCATCCCCATCAGCCTAGCATTTATACATTGATCAAATTGCAGTGGCATGGCCATAATAGGGACTCTGGAATTTATTCTGTCCATTACAGAACTCCATCCGCAATGGCTCACAAAACCACCAATACTAGAATGAGCAAGAATTCTAGCCTGGGGATCCTCTTCCTCTAACCCCAACCGGAGACCTGATTACCCATATGAAGTTGATATTGCCAATCTCTAGCCCTTGTGCAATCTCCTTCATCTCTTCCTTAATCAAGAAACACTCACTTCCAAAGGATACTAGCACAGTTGAAGCAGGATCCTTCTCGTTTAACCATTGGATGATCTCTGAAGATTCATCTGTATTAGAGTCTCTAACAAGCGGACCAACAGGTATTACCTTTTTTCCAGTTCAAATAGATAGGAAATCGATGTATGTTTGCCTCAATTTCTCCAAAACCTTTTCTTTACCATGGTTCTATGAGGACTCAACGCGATGAAGCTTGCTTTATCTCATAGTCCTTAAGAAAAATGGATGCAGAAGGGAGTTGCTCACATTTTGATCTTATTGTATTTTCTTTTCGCACTATGGATATGCTAATATGTATATATCTGGACAATGTTTCTTGTAGCTAACAGTCGTTAAGAGATGTCATTTATGTGAATCTTGATTGTGAACTTTAAGTTCTATTGAAACTTTTAAAGAGTTTACTTTCTGGCTCTTCTTTCCTTTTTTATTTTTGTGTACTTTATGTATAATTCACTAAAGATAATTGATGATACAACATTAAGGAAAAGGATTTTAAGTCAAAGAAAGTATATGCGAAATGAATTAAAATTTGCCAACCAATTGAAAAGAGAACCAAAAACATATGCATGCGTAAGCCAAACGAAATTCTGTGAATCTACAACTTTGTATATATGCCTAAGGAATTTGATAAGCATAGCCCAACTTGCGTAGTAAATACAAGTTCCCCATTCATTTTCGAGTATCAATTGTATCAAACATTATATTAACATCTTTTAAGCAATTTTCTGCTGGTAGTTCCTCTAAAGCTAAACTCTCTTTGAATGTAAGTTCTTACTGCTACGACCAATTGAATCACATTTTATATCACTTCAAAAATTACGTGAATTAACCCTTGTAAAGTCAAAATAAAGTAAGAACGACAAAATGAGTGAAGGCACTTCCAATCATGAAAAACTTGAAAAATTGGCGGTCTGGTCTTTCACCGCCAATTTCTTTAATTTTCAATTTGGGGTGATGAATCCAAACCCGATGGACGTACGTAACCAGTTTTGAACTTGAATTGAATCAACTTAAGTTTGCAAGGCCACCGGCAAAAACTTAAGTTTTTAGGAAAAAAATGGACTCTATCATAAAGAATCTAGGATGAAGACATAGACCACAATGTGAAATAAGTAAGAGAGTGTAGTTGCAATATTAATAGAATCTCTTTTTTATTTTAAGATAGAAAAGCATCACAAATTTCCAGAACAAAAAGAAAAGTGCATTTCAATTCAAAAATCATAACCCCCCCTCCCCCACAGAAAAAAGAAACCAACCCATTCATCTTTTATGCCATCTTGTGTTCATTGCTTATTCTTGGTACAAAGGTGCAACAACCTCTTAACCACTTGATCAAACTCTTCTTCTCCTTTCTCACTTATCTTTTTCCTCAATTCTCTTACCTTTGCCTTCACAATTTCTCCACCATTCTTCTCCATCACCACATTTCTTATCACTTTGGCTGTCTCTTCTCTATTCAGTTTCCCATTTTCATCTCTCACAACCTCCATAGCTGTCCCTAGCTCGACCGTCATTCTTGAATGAGTATGTTGATCAAGATGCATAGGCATGGTTATAAGAGGAACTCCAAAATGTAAACTTTCTAGTATAGAATTCCATCCGCAATGACACAAAAATCCCCCAACACTTGCATGCTCAAGAATTCTTGCTTGAGGTGCCCATTTTTCCACAATGACACCTTTTTCTTTAACTCTATCAAGAAAACCTTTTGATAGTACATTTTCAATGTTAATTTCTTCACCTAATGGAAACCTTAGTATCCAGATGAAGTGCAACTCACTTAGCTCTAAACTATGAGCTATTTCTTCAATTTCCTCTTTGGACAAGAAATATTCACTTCCAAACGAAACATAAACACATGAGGACTCATCCTTATTGTCTAGCCATTGTATAATCTTGGAGTCATTTCCCTCATTCTCCATACTTGTTTTCATTTCACGAATAAGTGGACCGACAGGTATGACTTTTTTCTTGCTTAGAGTTGAGAGATAATCCACATACTTTCCCTCAATTTCATTACAAGTGTTGATCAAAATAATATCATGGGATTTTTCAACCCCATTGAAAGCAACATTTGGTCCAAGGGAGTTCATTTTCGCGGCGAGTTGGAGTTGTTTTGCCTCATAATCCTTAAGAAAAATTCCTGAGAATGGAAAGTTTCTTGTGCCAACATACAAATAATGGTGATAGAAGAAGGATATAGAAGCAGAGCCAACTACTAGGAAATAAATAGCATGAATGTTTCTTGAAGAAGCAAACTCTGGTGCCCATGGTTGAAAACCATCAAAAATAAGTAAGTCAGGATTGAGGGAATCAAGAATTTTGCCAAAGGTTGAACTAGCTTCTCCAAAAGTTTGGATTAAGGTTGAAAGGAGGTTTTTGGGTAGGCCATTGGTGGTGTGGTTATGGCTAGGAAGTTGTTTTGATGATGGTAAAGGAAATTCTATTAGTTGGATATTTTTTGGTAGATTTTCTTGGTTGATGGAATTAAGAATGATAGGTGTTGAACAAAAGTATATGAAGAAAAGATTGGTTTTGGAGAGTTTCTTGGCTAGTTCTAAATAAGGAATTACATGGCCATGAGCTAACCATGGAACCATTAGAACCTTAAGAGATGTAGTATTAGTATCTTGTATTTCCTCCATTGGAAAAGCTCTCAAGGTTTTTCTTCTTTGTTTGAAATTACTTTAGTTTTGGATGTTTTATAGATAGAGGAAGCAATGAAGTGATCTCATTGCTAGTAGTTACCTACCAAAAAGGAAAAGGAAAGAACTTAATTGGTGTTTGTTTTTATACGAATGCACCTTGTGGTATTTTATGGAGAAGTACTTCATAACAACTTACCAAAAACAGAAGCATGATATAAGATTACATAATAAAGTCTAAATATCAGAGTAGGAATGTGTAAATCAACAAATTACTATCTTTGTGGAGAAATTAAGGATCTTGTTAAGGAGATAGTGTGCAATTGACTACATTTTGATAATTAGTGAGAAACCAGTAACCCGCTCAACTAGATCAACCTTGAAAATTAAAAAAAGAACAAAGATCAAGCTTAAATTTTTTATTACCACTTACTTATCCAACACCATGTGTGTGTAATGCATGTCGTGTATATGCATGTACGTATGTAACTTATACACATGTAGTAACGTATATACATGTACAATACGTATGTATACATACATATGTATGTAAAGTGCATATCAATATTGTCACGAAATAGTGACGAGTGTATACGTATGTAAAGTGCATATCAATATTGTCACGAAATAGTGACGAGTGTATACGTATGTAAAGTTTGGCCAATACCACCCTCCTCTCCGCCACAAACTCATCACAGTTCCCTTTTTTCTTTCTCCTATCCTTCGTACCAAATGGAAAGACTGCTTTGTAAGAAATTTATAACCCAAGGTTATCGTCTTTCGTAACTGTGGTGCATTTTTATCATTTTCAAGAAACCTTAGAGATGTGATTTCAGGCACTAGGATTAGGGACAAACAACTTACTTTACCTTAGGTTATAATTGGATTAAACTAGGTAAGGTAAGAGAAAATAAAAGAGAAAGTGAGAAAATCAAATTTCGTCTTGTTTTTTTGTTGGACAAATGAAGAAGAAAATAGAAGTCAACTTGTCAAGAGATTAAAAATATGGATGTTTTTCTAATCCGGAAACAAAACAAGGGAAATTCTTTTTTCTTTCTTTGTTTGCTAAATCGTTCGATTTGGTGATAGCAAACTCGAGTTTTCAGAAGAGGAAGGAACACTTAGTTGCCTTCCAAAGTACGATGGCCAAGACCCAAATTGATTACAGAATGTGTGGTAAAGGTCTGTGCAGAGATTGTAAGGTTATCCTGAGTGAGAACCTCGCGACCCAGTATAGGCTCTTGGTGATGGACCTAGACATTGTGATGAAGAGGAAGAAGAGGGATGCATGGGGTCAACAGAAGATCAAGTAGGAAGCCTTGACTAAGGACAAAGTTCAGGAGTTGCAGGAGAAGCTGTTGGCTATGGGGGTATGGAAGAGTAGTGGGAACACAAGTGATATGTGGATAATGACGGATAACTACATTACGGAGGCTGCGAGAGAGCTGTTAGGGGTCTCCAAGGGTTACTATAGCAGGCAGAAAAGGGATTGGTGGCGAAATGAAAAGATCCAAAGAAAAGTGGAAGCTAAGAAAGTAGCGCATTTGAAACTAGTGGAGAGCACATACGAGTAGGACAAGAGGACTTGAAGGTATGCTAGAAACCTGTATTTTAGCTGTAGTTTACATTCTAATTACTATATTTTACGTGTGTTTGAGCTTAACGATAGTGATTTACACTTATTACATGTTTTATGTCTTGCAGAAAATGATTTCGAGTTAAAAGGATTAATTGAAGCTAAATCGAAAAATTTGGAGCTTTGTAGTCTGAGTAAAATCCAAAGAATTAAACTGGGATCACATCCGGAGCTCGTGGACCGGCGATGCATGCGAAAGTGGAAAGAAAGTGCAAGGGCTAGAACAAATGTACTAATGTGACGCATTAAGCGTAGCAGTGTGTGACGCATTAGTGCAAATGTGTGTCAGAAGTTGACAAGTTTAGAGACTAGGAGTTTTGTCGTCTGACAAGAAATTGCATTATTGAGACGTACTAACACAAAAGTCTGTCAGACACTGGGAGTTCAGAGAGTTTGCAATTGTGTAAACTACACTAATGCGACGCACTGTGCGATGCATGAAATGTAAAAAGTTTGCAGGTTTTTTCACTTTGGCTCAAAGAGGGTAGTTTCGTCCGGGTTCATTCCTACTTAGTATAAATACACTGAAAACATATATTTTGAAGGACTTTTGACCTACGGAAAATTGAAGAACCAACCAAGGCAAGAAGACACAAGAATTCATCAAGAATTCAATCAACGATCGATGCAATACAGGAATTTGTATCGAATCATTATCATTGATGTCTTGTATAGTTTTAAACCTTATTGAGATGACTTTTTTCATTGCTATGGAGTAAATTCCATTAGGGTGTTGATAGATACGGTATTTTGACAACTTGATTAGGGATTCAATTCTTGATAATTGTTGAAATTAATTGAGAGTTTTAATTCGTATTGTGGAGTTATTTCTTATTTTGCTTAATCGAAAGATGAGCTTGATATTGAATTGCTTTACATGTTATGCTCTAGTTTAAATTCGTGATTCAAATAGGTAATCGAAAGAGCCCCTTGAATTATTAATCGAACTAGAAAATAGGAAAATATTCATGAGAAGTTACCCTTTAGACTATAACCATCATTTTATTCGTTTCAATTGTTTACCATGCTTCAATTGGATTAATTACTGAAATTAACGTTTAATCGAAAGAGGAACATTAACTTCAAGAGTAATCTAATTATATGTTGAATTCGTAAAAACCAACCGTATTATAGAGTGAATTAACTCAAGAATTGGGTCCCGAATCTATTATCTTGCACCTGTCTAGTCAATTACCCTTATTTCTCTCATTGATATTCTTCGTTGCTCATCTGCTGTCTTTTGTGATCAATTATTAATTGCTTAATTTTTAGTAATTAATTATAGTTGATAATCATCAAATCAAGTGTTAATTTTTCTGGATAGTAATCAACTGAATATTGTTTAAATTCAATCCTTGTGGAGACGATAGTTAAACTATACTATCTTTGACTAGAGAACAATAATTTTGTGTTGTGTTTTGTGCTCGTGAAATTTCGGCGTCGTTGCCTGGGATTGGAAATCAATAGTTTTTAAAATAATTTTTAGTACTAATTCAGGAACCAATTTTTATTTTAGTGTATTCACGTCTTCTCACTTGTGCAGGATACATGTTTAATTGTTTTGGTGTATGACTCGATCTTCTTCAAAGCAAGTGATACCCTACGAACCAGAGTTGGAGAAACACCTGCGACAACTGAGAAAAGAAAGAGAATTAACTTAAAATTTCTTGGGTCATATTTTGATAGTAGAGTAGGAACACGTGTTTTAGCCGCATTCTGCACTCTAATTACTTCACTTTGAGTGTGTGTGAGCTTAAATGATAGATATTTTAACTTATTATGTATTTTATGCTTTGTAGGAGATGATTCAGAGTTAAAAAGATAAATTGGAGCTAAATAGAATAATCTAGACCTTTGAAGTTTGAGTAAAAGCCTAGGAATTAAACCGGGATCACGTCCGGGGCTCGTGGACCGGCGTTGCATATGAAATTTGGAAGAAAGCGCAAGGGTTATAACATTTGTACTAATGCTTCGCACAATGTGTAGCACAGTGCGACGCATCAGTGCAAATGTGCGTCAGAAATTTGAGAAGTTTAGAGACTTGTAGTTGTGTGTCATGGGGACATTCCCCAATTTAAAAGTGTGGAGTGAGGATGTAAATATGTATATGTGTGTTTGTTTCCGTTTCTTTAGATGTTTTCGTTTCTTTTGATTGAAAAAAAAAAAGAAATTTGACTTTTCCTGACGATGGATTTCCTCGACTGTCTTCTTGAGTGATCAAAGTCGAAGAGAAAATATTTTGTTTTTTTATGAAGTGTAACAATTCCCCCTTAGTTTTGCTTAGTGCCGCGGTTCTTTTCCAAGGGTTTTGCTTGAACCGGGTGTAATTAGTTTTTTTTATTAGGAATAGTGAAATCTTGTGCTATGTATTAAATGGAGATGACTTTTCTTGAAGTTGTTGTACCTTAAGAGTAGTGAGTGCCTTAGTTGTGACTCCTAGGCTCAGTTATTGACTCATAGATAAGTGCCTTAAATTGATTGATTGTGACTTTGCTTAAATGCTTTGACAAGAGAGTCGGGATAGATTCGATCCTGATTGAGTTATGTGCCATGTATGTGTGAGGTTGTTGATATTCTGTACATGTTAGTTGATATCTAGAACTTGCCCTGTGTGTTTGCAAAGCGAAATAGTAGTCTTGTTCAGTCTAGTAAGTGATATAGGTATTTCTTTATTAAGCCAGATATATGCTAGAAGAAAGAGAATAAATGAGAGTGAAAGGCAAGGGCAGGTGGACCCCCTCTTCGTCGAAAGAAATGAGATTATCAGGTAGTCTCTATTAGGGTTTTCGTTTCATGTGCACTAAAAAGGAAGGAAGACTGGTGAGATTGGATTTGGCTTCTATTTAAGACTTTTTGAATATTGAATCTAACTACTAGCATCGGTCCCGGCAAAGACCGCTAGAGGCTCTACCCCCACCCACCAGCCCTTTATGGAGTTAGAGCCAAAATCCCTTCTGTGAAGTCAAGCAACCTAAAAATATCCATGTACTTGATAGGAAAACTACCAATTTTTTTTATTCCTCTTCAATGATCGCTTATAACACTTATCCTTCTGACCATCCAACACCGGGCAGGAGACAGACCCTATACATTGTGTTACCCATCTTAATGCATGTATTTAATTTATTTGGAGCTATTAGAGCGGGATCCACTTTTTGGGGTTCTATTTAGTAGGGACCTAAACACAAGAATTTATTTCTCAAAGTCAGACCACGCCTTATGACGAAAGGGGGAGAAAGGACGGATCACTTGTCCCCTTTCATATAAAAAAAATGGAATTGCAATCTCTATTCTACAGCTGCTCTGATGTCTTGCGAGATTAGATCGACTATTCTACTACCATCATTCCGAAAGTGTTTTTATTCAAAAGGACGAAGAATAAATAACTTATTCATAATCTTAGCTCAATCCAATAGTAATCAACATAGATATATTCTAGCAGTTCAACTAACGAGAGTCTTCTAAAACTCTCTGCCACAAAACTAAAGAATTGAATTACCTTGCGCCGGGGAGGATTTTGTTTACTTTACCGCTAGAACCTTTCTTTCACGAGTGAACTCGAGCACGAGGCTACCTTGGTTAAACCAAAAAAGGGGAACCGTACTATTCTAAGGCTAAGATATGGAGCTGACTCTATTAATCGATAAGCAACAGTTGCTTACCCACGAACACCTAAGCCTTCCAGGAAAAAGAAAACGAGCGAAACGAAGTGGAGCGAAGAGGAGGGAGGAACTCGAAAGGCGATTTCCCATACTATCGATTTCTCATACTATCTACAACTCCAGATTCGAAAAAAGTGCTTAGTATCTCTCCCCCAAAAAGCATGTTTTTGTACCGATACACAAAGAAAATATTATGTTGCGAATTTCATATTCTTATGCTTTTTAAAATAGTAAGAGGGCAATTCTGCTTATTCTTATTCTATCTTAGAAGAAGTGGAACTTTTCTTTGCATTGGACATCTCAGTAGGATTCGAACCCAGATGAAGTTTTGACCGTCTATTAGAGAAAAAAGAATGAACGTTACAAGATTTTATGAGAACATATTCCCCATATTCAGGGACAAAGGGAGGAACGACCTATCGATCTAATTACTGCAGCCCAAGATAAAAGAGCTATCAATCAAGTCAAAGCATAAGTTCTAGCCTTTTCTCTCTAGCATCTCTTTTCTACCTGACTAATTATCGCCCGGACATTGCTTACAAAAAGCCTTCGATGTAGTGATGAAATTGTGATACATAATCAATCCTATTACTTGCCCATGGATTCAGCAGTAGTTCGAAAGTTTGCCCTATTCGGGAAGCTGACATGACCCGAAATTCCCACCTTCGGACCGTGATGGCGCCTAACATTTTACTTACTAGGCAAGCCAAAGTTAGAATAATATTAACCATTTCTAAACAATTTTTAATTTATTAATAACAAAGAAATAAATGCGGAAGTAAGGTCTGAAATATAGTGAATAACCCATAAAACTAACGGTGTCTAAATACTATCCCAAAATTGGTGTCACAAGTGCATGAGCTTCTAGAATAATACAAATAAAGGTCTGAATAAAATAAAGCTGTCTGGAAATAAACACACATCTAAAGTAAAGTAGACGGGGACTTCAGAACTGCGGACGTCATGCAGTTATACCTCAAGTCTCCTCTGAGTAGCTGAAATCCGAGCAAGTCTATGGTACGCCGCTGGGACCAACTCCAAAATCTGCACAAGAAGTGCAGAGTGTAGTATCAGTACAACCGACCCCATGTACTGGTAAGTGCTGAGCCTAACCTTGAGAAAGTAGTGACGAGGCTAAGGCGGGTCACTTACATTAACATGTACGCAATATTAGTAACAACAACAAATAATAAAAATAAATCGGGTAACTCATTTCTAATAATTGAAGCCAACTCAACAGTCATAACCAATTATCATTTTCATCAATTTTCGTTGCAGCATGTAACCCGCTCTCACAATATATTCATATTCCATTCTGTTGCGGCGTGCAACCCGCTCTTCCAATATATTTATTTTAATCAAGTCTGTTGCGGCGGGCAACCCGATCCCTTATATATATATATATATATATATATATATATATATATATATATATATATATATATATATATATATATGAACATTTAATAAGTCTGTTGCGGCTTGCAACCCGATCCTTCAATATGAAATTTTAGTAAGTCTGTTGCGGCGTGCAACCTGATCCTCCAATATGGACTTTTAATAAGTCTGTTGCGGCGTGCAACCCGATCCTCCAATATATCCATTTCAATCAATTCTGTTGCGGCATGCAACCCGCTCCTCCAATATATTCATTTATCAATACTTATAGAAGAAATTTTTCCAATAAATGCAACAATTAATATAAGATTATAAGACAACAAGCATGCAATAATTATGATTTAGTTATGAAACAAACAATGACAAACAACAAATTATTATGGAAATCAGGGAGAAAATAGGCAGTTTAATATTTAATATGCTAAATATCAAATAACAATTAAGACACATATTTCAAATAGCATGTAACAATTAATGCAGGAATTCAAGAATTAATATTTGACAAAGAATAGGATAGAAACAATTATTATAATAATTAATTCATGATTTAAAACGATTTATGATGTTTCAAGTAATTATGCAAACAATTAATTTGACGACGTATAGACACTCGTCACCTCGCCTATACGTCATTCACATGCATTTCACATAACAAATAGTTTAAGAGTTCTATTCCCTCAAGTCAAGGTTAATCACGACACTTACCTCGCTTTGCAAATTCCAATCAATTACTCAACCACAGCTTTTTCTTTTAAATTTGTCTCCAAAAGCTTAAAATCTATTCACAAACAATTCGATATATTAAATACGAATCATAGGAATTAATTTTATATGAATTTACTAATTTTCTCGATTAAAATCCGAAATTCATTAAAATATTCGACAGCGGGACCCACGTCTTAAATCTCGGAAAAACATACGAAATCCGAACACCCGTTCCGATACGTGTTCAACCATACAAAATTTATCCAATTCCGATGTCAAATGGACCATCAAATCTTAAATTTTCGTTTTTGGAAGATTTTATAAAAATCTGATATTTCTTCCACAAATTCACGGATTCATGATATAAATGAGTATGGAATCATGAAATATAATCAATACATGATAAGAAACACTTACTCCAATGTTTCCCGTGAAAATCGCCCAAATATTCGCCTTACTGAGCTCAAACTGACCAAAATGAGTAAAAATAGCGACTTCCAAATTTAAGGGCTCTGCCCAGTCTTTTTCGCATCTGGGGACCAAATTTCCTCATCTGCGGACTCGCTTCTGCGAAGAGGAGTCCGCTTCTGCGGCGCGTGGGCCGCTTCTGCGGTCACGCTTCTGCGATAGACCATCCGCTTCTGCGAGGAATGGCTCGCTTCTGCGGCCAAGACTTCGCAGAAGCGAAGGCACCAGAAGCAGCAAACTTTCAGATTTTGCTTAAGTCCATTTCTTGTTCCGATTTCGATTCGAATCTCACTCGAGGTACTCGGGACCCCGATCAAATATACCAACAAGTTCCGCAACATAATACGGACTTACTGGGGGTCTAAAATCAACAACGCTGAAATTACAATTCACACCCCGATTCGAACTTAAGAGTTTTAACTTTTCAATTTGCAAATCTCGTGCCAAAACATATTGAATGAATCCGGAATAACTTCAAATTTGGCACACAAGTCATAAATGACATAATGGAGCTATTCAAATTTCCATAATCGAATTCCGGCTCCGATATCAAAAAGTCAACCCCGTGGTCAAATTTGGAAACCTTTAGTCTTTAAATTTCTAGTTTCCGTCAAATGGTCATAACTTGAGCTAGGGACCTCCAAATTAGATTACGGGCATACTCCTAAGTCCCAAATCACGATATGAAGCTACCATAACTTTCGAAACACTGATCCGGATCCGTTTGCTTAAAATGTTGACCAAAATCAACTCAGTTGAGTTTTTAGACTCTATTTCACATTTTAATCCATTTTTCACATAAAAACTTTCCGAAAAATTTTACGGACTACACGGGCAAGTCGAGGAATGATAAATAGTAATTTTTGAGGTCTTAGAATACAGAATTACTAATTAAATTTAAATATGACATTTTGGGTCATCACATTCTCCACCTCTAAAACAAACGTTCGTCCTCGAACGAAGTTAGAAAAGGTACCCGAGCTGGTGAATAAGTGTGGATATTTACTCTGCATATTCGACGGACTCCCAGGTAGATTCCTCTACCGGTTGACCTCTCCAATGCACTCAAACTGAAGGATAACTCTTAGACCTCAACTGTCGGACCTGCCGGGCTAGAATAGCCACCGGTTCCTCCTCGTAAGTCAAATCTTTGTCCAATTGGACTGAACTGAAATCTAACACATAGGACGGATCACCATGATATTTCCGGAGCATAGACACATGGAACATTGGATGAATCGCTGATAAACTAGGTGGTAATGCAAGCCTGTAGGCTACTTCACCTACCATTTCAAGAATTTCAAAGGGCCCGATATACCTAGGGCTCAACTTGCCGTTCCGTCCGAATCTCATTATACCTTTCATAGGTGAAACACAGAGTAATATTCTTTCTCCGACCATGAATGAAATATCACGAACTTTACTATCAGCATAACTCTTTTGCCTAGACTGAGCTGTGCGAAGTCGATCTTGAATAATCTTGACCTTATCCAAGGCATCCTGTACCAAATCGGTACCCAACAACCGAGCCTCTCCCGGTTCAAACCAACCAACTGGCGATCGACATCGCCTTCCATATAATGCATCATATAGAGCCATCTGAATGCTCGACTGGTAGCTATTATTATAAGCAAACTCCACAAGTGGCAAGAAATGTTCCCAAGAACCTCCAAAGTCTATAACACAAGCGCGAAGCATATCTTCCAATATCTGAATAGTGCGCTCTGACTGTCCATCTGTCTGTGGATGAAATGTTATACTCAACTCCACCCACGTGCCTAACTAACGTTGTACAACCTTCTAGAAATGTGAGGTAAACTGCGTACCTCGATCTGAAATAATAGATAAGGGCACACCGTGAAGGCGGACAATCTCACGAACGTAAAGTTTAGCTAACCTCTCTGAAGAATAGGTAACTACCACTGGAATGAAATGTGTTGACTTGGTCAAGTTGTCCACAATGACCCAAACTGCATCAAAGTTTCTCTGAGTCCGTGGGAGCCCAACAACAAAATCCATAGTGATACGCTCCCACTTCAACTCAGGAATTTCTAACTTCTGAAGCAAACCACCAGGTCTCTGATGCTCGTACTTAACTTGCTGACAATTCAGACACCGAGCTACATATGAAACTATATCCTTTTTCATTCTCCTCTACCAATAATAATGCCGCAAATCTTGATATATTTTGGCGGTACCTGGATGGATAGAATACCTGAAACTGTGTGCCTCTTCAAGAATTAATTCACGAAGCCCATCCACATTAGGCACACAAATACGACCCTGTATTCGTAGAACTCCATCTTCCCCCACAACAACCTGTTTGGCACCACCGTGCTGCATCGTGTCCTTAAGGACAAGTAAATGAGGATCATCATACTGCCTCTCTCTGATGCACTCATATAAAGAAGACCGAGCGACTGTGCAAGCTAGAATCCGACTGGGTTCTGAAACATCTAACCTCACGAACTGATTAGTCAAAATCTGAACATCTGCAGCTAATGGCCTCTTACCAACCAGAATATACGCAAGACTGCCCATACTCACAGCCTTTCTACTCAAAGCATCGGCCACCACATTGGCCTTTCCGGGGTGATACAAAATGGTGATATCATAGTCTTTCAACAACTCTAACCATCTTCTCTGCCTCGAATTAAGATCTTTTTGTTTGAACAGGTACTGAAGGCTGCGGTGATCAGTAAATACCTCACACGAGACACCGTAGAGGTAATGCCTCCAAATCTTCAGCGCATGAACAATGGCTGCCAGTTCTAAGTCATGAACAGGATAATTCTTCTCGTGAACTTTCAACTTCCGCGACGCATATGCAATCACCTTTCCATCTTTCATTAATACTGCACCAAGCCCAATGTGAGATGCGTCACAATATACTGTATACGATCCTGAACCTGTGGGTAATACCAACACTGGCGCCGTAGTCAAAGCAGTCTCGAGCTTCTGAAAACTCAACTCACACTCGTATGACCATCTGAATGGGACACCTTTCTGGGTCAGTCTGGTCAATGGGTTTGCTATAGATGAAAACCCTTCCACGAACCGATGATAATAACCTGCTAAACCCAGGAAACTCCGAATTTCTGTAACTGAAGTAGGTCTAGGCCAATTCTGAACAACCTCAATCTTCTTAGGATCCACATTTATGCCTTCTACCGATACAACATGCCCCAAAAAGGCAACTGAGTCTAACCAAAACTCACATTTTGAAAATTTGGCATATAACTGATTATGCTTCAAAGTATGAAGCACACTCCAAAGATGCTGCTCATGCTCCTCCCGACTGTTGGAGTAAATCAAGATATCATTAATGAATACAACCACAAAAGAATCCAAATAGGGCTTGAACACCCGATTCATCAAATCCATAAATACTGCTAGGGCATTTGTCAACCCAAATAACATCACTAGGAATTCGTAATGCCCATACCGAGTCCGAAAAGTTGTCTTAGGACATTAGATGCCCTAATCTTCAACTGATGGTAACCAGACCTCAAATCAATCTTCGAAAATACCTTGGCACCCTGAAGCTGATCAAATAAGTCATCAATTCTTGGCAACGGATATTTGTTTTTGATAGTGGCCTTATTCAACTACCGATAATCTATACACATCCGCATAGAACCATCTTTCTTCTTTACAAATAATACTGGCGCAACCCAGGGCGAGACACTGGGTCTAATGAATCCCTGATCAAGCAAGTCTTGTAATTGCTCCTTCAATTCTTTCAACTGTGGCAGGGCCATACGGTATGGTGGAATAGAAATGGGCTGAGTGCCCGGAGCCAAATCAATACAGAAGTCAATATCTCTGTCGGGAGGCATCCCCGACAAATCTGCAGGAAATACTTCTGGAAATTCACGAACAATTGGTACTGAGTCCATAGAAGGAACATCCGCTCTGGGATCGTGAATATAAGTCAAATAGGCTAGACACCCTTTCTCTACCATACACTGAGCTTTCATATAAGAAATAACCATGCTGGCAGAATGACCATGAGTTCCTTTCCACTCTAACCGAGGTAACCCCAACATGGCTAGAGTCACTTTCTTGGCATGGCAATCCAATATAGCATGATAAGGTGATAGCCAATCCATTCCTAAGAAGACATCAAAATCTACCATATCAAGAAGTAGAAGGTCCACACTAGTCTCAATATTACCAATAGTAATCACACACGAACGATAGACATGATCTACTACAACAGAGTCTCCCACCGGTGTAGATACACACACAGAAGCACTCAAAAAATCATAAGGCACAACCAAATATGAAGCAAAATAGGAGGACACATAGGAATAAGTAGATCCTGGATCAAATATAACTGAAGCATCTCTATGGCAAACTGGAATAATACATGTGATCACAGTATCAGATGACTCGGCCTCAGGCCTAGCTGGAAAAGCATAAAATTGGGGCTGAGCCCCACCACTCTGAACTGCGTCTCTAGGACGGCCTCTAACTGGCTGGCCTCCACCTCTAATGGCCTAACCTCCACCTCTAGCTTCCTGACCCCTACCTCTAGTTGGATGAGTAGGCGGTGAAGCAACCGGTGCCGGTAAGATGGCACGAGAATCCTGTCGAGATTTGTTACTCGCCAATCTAGGGCATTACCTCCTGATGTGACCAATGTTCCCGTACTCATAACACCCATCCTGATGCCGTGGCTGCTGAAGCTGAAGCTGACCTAGATGGGCCGGATAACCGTTGTAGTAACTCTGGAGTAGTGGTGCACTAATAGGAGCTGAATGTACACATAGTAAGGCATAATAGGACCGTGACTCCCTGAAGCACTGTGAGATGCATGAAGTGCTGAATGAAATGGTTTGGGGGATGAACCTTACCAAAATTACCTCTGCCTCCAGACGAGGCACCACTGAAACCACCGAACTGACGAGGCCTCTTATCAGACCTCTTCCCTCTCTCCTGTTCAAGAACCATCTCAATCCTTCTAGCGACATTAGCAGCCGCCTAAAAAGAAATCTCACTTCCGGTCTCCTTGGCCATCAGCCTGATAGGGTGAGTGAGTCCCTCAATAAACCTCCTCACTCTCTCTCCCTCAGTAGGTAGTAAAAGGAGAGCATGACGAGCCAAATCCACAAAATGGGACTCATACTGCCCTACTGTAGGCGCTCAAATTGTTTACGTAATTCCTCTCTCAGTGTGATAGGAAGGAACTTCTCCAGGAATAGCTGAGAGAACTTCTCCCAAGTAAGTGCAGGTGATCCAACTGGTCTGGTCAATGTATAATCTCTCCACCACCTCTTGGCGGAACCCGTCATCTGAAATACAGCGAAAACAACCCCATTAGTCTCAACTATACCCATGTTCCGCAGCACCTAATGGCAGCGTTCAAGATAATCATGTGGGTCCTCAGAAGGTATACCACTGAAGTGAACTGGAAAGAGCTTAGTAAACTTATCTAGTCTCAATAAGTCCTCAAAATACATGGCGGGCCTATCACCGGTATGAGTATCAACAACTGGCTGAACTACTCTAACTGGCGGGGCTGCTGGAGCCTGATTCTAGGGAGCCATCTGCTCCTGATTCTGGGCCACACACTCCATAAGACTCACCAACCGGACTAGAGCATCCTGAAGCACTGGAGTAGCTATGAATCCTTCCGGGACTTGAACTGGAACCTCCTCCTGAAGGTCCACCTGAGGTTCTACAACAGGTGCAGCTGCTCGAGCTCTGGACTAAGCTCTACCTCAGTCTCTAGCACGACCTTGGCCTCGAGAGAATAAGAGTAGAATGATTCAATCATCGATGATAAAATAAATTCGCACAACAGTGCGGCCGCAGAGAGAATTCTGTGGTCCGCACTTCTGGTCTGTTGTGCCCCTTCTCTCCTTGTGAGCTGGAATACTCCTTTTTGAGTTGAGTTTCTTCATTAGAGTCCGAATCTCCAACATTCCTGCAATTTGAACACTTCCATTAGTTTTGGGAACATAAATCAACACTTTCAAACTAAAACTAAAGCATGAAGTTACTAAAACGTTGTCAAAATCTACACTTATCAACTCCCCCAAACTTAAGTCTTTGCTTGTCCTCTAGCAAATAGATTAGTTCCCACCTCCTCAGAATGAAAGGTCATTTCAGCGAGTCATTGGTAAGCCGTACATACTCAGTTGGTGCCAGCAATTACACACAATACTCGTGCATTGTCAACAAGTTGACCATTCACATATCATGTACCTATAGTTCTTATATGACATTTGAGCTTCAAGAATTGACTTTACTCTGCGAGGACTCTTGTTCTATCATGTAGATCATGGTGGAATCCAAAATTTTCTTCCTTTACCTTCCATTTGCCAAGTTCACTATAAAGGTTTGCACTCAATCTTTACCCAATGAAAGGTTTACTCTTCTCTCACAACAAAATGTCATAAATGCGGCTTCAAGTACCATAGAGTTGCCCCAGGTGTACATCACCACAAATGTAAGCTTACTCGGTTCAAAATCAAGTAGGACTTATATCGGGTTGTAATGAAGGATTTTGGATTGGGGTAGGATACCATATGGTTAAGTGGTTACACCTTTCCTTAAGCACTCCATATTTTCATTTCTTGGCTCTCAATTACCAATTCTTAGAGGCATTCTCTTTTTCTTAGGGGCTAGAGAGACTTGACATCACTCTTTCTTGTGCATTTCATTCTTTTTATCCATCGATGCTCACGTTAGGGATCATTACCTCTTTTTGAATCCATCAACCCTTCCTTTATTATCTTTCTTGTATTTTCTCTTATTGTTTTTCTTTGTTCTTTCTCTTTTGTTGCCTTCTCTTTTCATATAAATCATTTGTTTTATCTTTTCGGTGCCTTGATAACTTTTTCAAATTCCTAAAATCTCCCTCATTATGCCTTAGGCCACTTATTTCAAAAGAGTGTTAAAGAAGGTCCGAGTGCCAAGAGAGGATCACGACAAAATGGGTAAAGGCTTATATCATGGTTATCAAATGAGAAAATCTAGAAGCTCAAAGGGGGTTGACTAGGGATAACAATATTGGTTTGCAATAGAAAGCTAAAATGGACCAAGGAAAGCCTACAATCATTTCCCAAACCAAGAAAACTCAGGATTTCTCCTTGAAGCACATGTGGGAAAAGTTCTAGATCATTCGCACGGGTACTTGGACTAGAAACGAACGATCAGCTCACCCCTCACTTAACTAAACCGTAAAAGAGGATAGAGTCGAGAGACTACAACAACCACAATCAAGTTAAAGATCACTATGGTCCAATAAACCACTCAATGATTACCAAAGTCAACTCAAGATTCTCAAAGTCACTAACTAGAGCTATTTTCTTTCAAAAACCTTGTTTCAACCCATAAGCACGTAGTTAAGTGTATTAATACCAAATGAAGCATGAATGATTCTTTTTACGAGAATGACTTTATTAGGCCTTTATTATTACTATTATTATTATTATTATTACCTAAACATATATAAGCTGACTCACTCCCTTAAGAAGGTTGTCACGCCATCCATCCTCGGGACGAGTCACCCGGTTCACACAAAAACTACCTTTGGAAAGAATCGTGGCATTAAGAAAACCAAAGGCTTATTATTTACGTAAACATAAGAAGATGCTACTAACAAAAAAATAACTAAAGTGTAAAATTAAAGAAGCTAATGAATAATAACTACTAAAGATAGATAAACTTCAAATAAGAAAAGGAACAAAATCATCAAATTATTACAGTCCAAATGTATCCAAAATGTATCATATGTCAAATCAAATAAAATCCACCCCCCAATCAAATAAAATCCACCCCATATCCCATTAGGTCAACCAACTTATCATCATCATCATATCTAGGAGTGGTGGGAGTGGCAAACACCGCACACACTGCCTCAGCAGTGTCGGCAGCAAGGCATGGCTCATCAGATTGGCAGCTAGTGCAACCTGTGCAGATGGTGCATATGGATCCGGGATGGACTGGTCTGGGTCAAGTAACATATCAAAGGGTAGATCCCCAGCCGTCACAAGTCTGGTCACCGCCTTCTTGAGCTTGTCAACCGATCTCTTGCTTTCTTGAGACTTCCTCATCTTCTTCATTTCTTTGGCTAACTCCTCAATAACTGACTTGTACTATACCATAGTGTCCATGATCATCTTCTGGTTGTGCAGAATCTTCTTCAACTTCTCATCAAGATCATAAGAGACATATGGTACCTGTATAGATGACTACGCTGCAACAATACTATATATGTCAGACAGCTTTGAAGTAGTCATCTGCATCCTGTTGTTGAGACTCGCCAATGTATTGAAGACTCGTAGAGCGGATAATGGAGCTATAAGCATGGGCACCAGCCTTAGAGCTATAGCAGGGGCTGCCCTAGGGGCTGTGGTAAGACCTGAAGGTGGTGGCGGAGGCATAGTAGTAGCACTAGAAGAGGTATCAACAGAGGTAGACAAAAATGTCCGTTGTCTCGGTGACTACCACTCTCGGCTCATCAGACTCACCTGTGGTGGTAGAAGGCTGAGCTCTCTTCTTTGGGTTTGTCGCATCCATCAACTAATACCGGTCAAATGGCTTCTTCGGCTTCACCTTGTTGTCATATGATCTTGGATCTAACTTTACTTCAGTGAGGTACTCTATGATAGTGTTAGGATAAGGGTAGGCCGTGTTGGTATGTTGTGCTACCAATGAAATGTTGGTCAACATCACAGCACCCACATTATTGGGTAGCTGGCCATGATAGATGCCACAAGAAAATCATGAGGGAGAGGAAGATTAGTCTCATTCTGGCACGTATCCAGTCTGCTAAAAACAAAGGTCTACTATCCCTTCACCTCAAAGTTCAATGTGTTCCGCTAAATGGGAACCCCATCAGTGATCCATGGAGGTGGTGGCCCTGGTGGTGCTAAGATCTCTGCTAGCCATGGTCAGACTTCTTCTTTCATTGCACACTTCTATAGGTACTCCCTTAGCTCCAAGGCCTCAAACCTCAAGTAGGCATTTAGCGTGTGCTGATCAAACTTCATCTTGAGGTTGCGTACTTTAGTCACCTTTGTCCCCTTCTTAATGAGAGAAACATCTGCGTAGAACTCTCGGACGAGGTACTCCTTGGCATCTTCAACTCTCTCATTAAACCACATCCAAACCTTTCTTGCTCTGAACTTCCTCAACACTGTTGGGTTGTATTTATCCAAATCCTTCAAGGGAAACTACTGCTCAAGTGTCAAGGATCATACTGGCCACCACATACAGAAGTCAGTGAAGGCTGCCAGGCTAACAAACCTAACCTCCCATATCTCCTTTTTCTTCAATATTTCCACACCCATGGATGTACCATCTCCCCCTCTAACATCATCGGGGATATCCTATGCAGTTTGTCCATTTGTGTCTGGGGCAGCTGCTGGATAAGAGGTCTGGCTAGCACTTTCTGACCCCTCAGAATTGTTGTGAGATGTGGAGGCCTCATCTATGAGATGAAATCTCTCCTATGGCCTAGATTGTGTTGGTGTCTGCTCCTCCTAAATATAGGCTGAGTTTCCCTCCGAAGCTTCCCTAGACGGGACATAGGAACAAGAATCAGAGAGGTATGCACCTCTCCGTCTACTTGTTGTGGAATTCTTCCTAATGGTTTGGGGCTGGCCAAGGGGCAAGTTACCTCTACCTCGACCCCTAGAAGATTCACCTTTTCCTTTTGTAGTTTCACCACCGCGGTGCAATCGAACCATTGCCTGTATCAAAGCAAAGAAAATTGTTAGTTGCAACTCATCAGTCAACATATGCAAGACTTATGTAGGCAAGGGAGAACATTGTGGACATAGTGAAATTATGACAAAAACAACAGGTTATTGGAACTGGGATCTGTAGTCCGCAGATTTTTGATGTGCGGCCACAGACAGGAAGTGCGTACCGCACAATTACTAGTTCGGCCACATATTTATCAAAAAACATCAAAGGCCTAGAAGCCCCTCTCAGACGATAGTGCAGAGGCAGTTTTGCGGCCGCAAAATACATCTCCCGTCCGCACATTTTTTAGTGTGACCCCTTTAAGATTTCTGCGGTCCGCACTATTAAAGTGCATCCGTAGATGCACTTGCTCCACCAGGTTTCCCAAATAACCTAAACTGTGAAACAAATAAATTCAGGTGCGGACGTAGATTTTAAAAATTACGCATATGCATTCTTTTCTACTTAGATTTTACAATTACTTGTACAAATAGACATGGCAACATGGTATAAACATGAAATATCATTAACCCAACCCATTATAGCATGTATTATCAACTACCCAATTCAGATCTACCCTACATGGGCACATGGATGAACTCTAATAACAGATGGCCTAAAAGAAATTAAAATTTTAAAAATTAAACTAACAGAAAAAATTAACATGAAATGAATCATACCAGATAGAGTAAGTGCACTGGGTGTATAAGCACAAGTGGGTGTATGGGGGGAAAGTGAAAATTTCTCAGGAAACTTGCAGAGTAACATCGATTTTGAGGAAAGGGAAAAGTGTAAAATGAACTCAAGATTTCTATTTATACTAAGAATCTTAGGAGGGAAAAGGGGTCAAGTGCGGTCGCAGATTTTCATGTGCGGTCCGCACTCTATCACATGGGTCAGCATTCTCTGATCTTAATGTGTGGTCCGCACATTTTTGGGTGCGGCCACATATTCCCTCTTGTGGTCACAGATTAGCCCCGCAGTGACAGGATCAAACTTCAAAGAGTTGGGATTTTTACACTTTTGCAAGATCATAATTTTGCGGTCCGCATGTGAAATTTGCGACCGCGGATGTCCTCCTGCTGTGGCACATAGAATTGTGCTATTCGCAGATCCTTGAACACTTGGCCATTTTTTAGTTCACCCTTCTTGCAAGTCACAATCAACCCTGTAGCACAAATAACATCTAACTGCAAAGGAAAAGGAAAAGAACATGGGTTGCCTCCCAAGAAGCCCCTAATTTAACGTCACACCAAGAAGCAATGTCAAAGCTCCCTCAAGTGAAGTAAATGATCGACACCATGTGGCTATCTCCAACCTTGCCCAAGTAGTGCTTCACCCGATGACCATTGACTCAAAATACTTCATCTTCTCGTTCTTCAAGTCTAATGCACCAAAAGGTGTCACACCAACAATTTCAAATGGACCACTCCACTTGGATTTTTCCTTCCCGGGAAACATTCTCAATGTTGAGTTAAACAACAATACTAGATCACCCACCTTGAACTCTTTGTTCCAAATGTATTTGTTATGAAGATATTTAATCTTTTAATTGTAAAAGGATGAATTCGCATATGCATGGTACCGAAACTCATCTAATTCATTCAAATGTGTGACCCTCAATTTAGTGGCTACATCCCAATCAAGATTAAACTTCTTTAGGGCCCACATTGCCTTGTGCTCTAGTTCCACCGAAAGAGGACAAGATTTGTCGAACACCACTTCAAACACAATGAATTTCTTTCCAAGAAATGAAGTAAATTGATTGGCACCCGGTATGGAGACATCCTGATAGGTGTTTTGTAATACGTCCGATAAGCCCATAACGCATCATCAAGCTTCTTGGACCAATCCATCCGATTTGCATTCACCGTTTTAGGCAAGATACTATTTATCTCCCGGTTGGAGTCTTCCGTTTGCCTATTATCTTGTGGGTGAGAGGGAGTCATGACCTTGTGAGTAACACCATACTTGCTAAGTGAAGTGTCAAAAGCTTTGTTGCAAAAGTGTGACCCCCCATTGCTTATGATTGCACGTGAAGTACCAAATCTTGTGAAAATATTCTTCTTCAAGAAAGACACTACACTTCTCGCCTCATTGTTGGGTAAAGTGACAGCCTCAACCCATTTGGACACACAATCCACCACGACCAAGATGTAGGTATTTTCACAAGAGCTCACGAAAGGGCCCATGATGTCAATGCCCCAAACATCGAAAATTTCAATCTCAAAAATGTTTGTGAGAGGCATTTCATTTTTCTTTGAGATTCCACCGGCCCATTGAAATTCATCACATCTTTTCACCAACTCACTAGCATCCTTGTAAAGAGCAGCCCAATAGAAACGACAACTAAGCACTTTGGCCGCGTTCTTGCTCCACCATGATGACAACCATATGGCGTAGAGTGTCAAGCCCCAAGAATATCACCTTGCTCGTCTTCTGGTACACACCTCCTAATTATCCCGTCCGTACAAATCCGAAAAAGGTATGGTTCATCTTAATAATAATCTTGTCAATCCCATTTGATCTTCTTCCTTTGGCTTCAAGAGAACTCGTCCGAAATGATTCCACGCACAAGAAAATTTTCCAAGTCCGCTAACCATGGCATATCTTTCATTGAAATTGCCAAAAGTTGCTCTTCGGGGAAGGAGTCATTTATTTCAAGTCCAGCATGTGGCTTCCCCTCCTCCTCCAAACGAGACAAGTGGTCCGCCACTTCGTTGTCACTACCTTTCCTATCTTGGATGTCAACATCAAATTCTTTCCACAAGAGTACCCATCTCATCAACCGATCTTTGGAGTCCTTTTTGCTCATAAGATAATGAAGCGCCGCATGGTCCGTGTAGACAATAACTTTGGTACCCATCAAGTACGGGCAGAACTTCACAATTTCAAATACAATAATGATATAGTTGACTTGGACACTATTCATGGTCTTACTAGCATAGTATACCAAATGGAAAATCGTGTTGATACGTTGGCCCAAATCAGCCCTCACCGCTAAGTCACTTGCATCACACATGAGTTCAAAAGGCACACTCCAATTTGGAGCGGTGATGATGGGAGTAGTTGTAAACTTGAGCTTTAACAATTCAAAAGCTCTCACACAATCATCATTGAAATTGAACTTGGCATCTTTCTCAAGGAGCTTGCACAATGGGTTCACCACTTTAGATAAATCATTGATATAGGACCGGTAAAACCCTGCATGGCCTAGGAACTCCGCACACCCTTCACGAAAGTTGGGGGTGGAAGATTAGAAATCACCTGAATATTTGCCTTCTAAACTTCACTTCCATTCCTTGAACTTTTATTGCCAAGGACAATACCTTCCTCAACCATGAGGAAGACAATTATGAGTACCAAGTTGGTTTCGTCACATCTAGCGAACACTTTGTCCAAATTTGCAAGACAATCATCAAAACAATCCCCAACCACCGAGAAGTCATCCATGAAAATTTCAAGGCAGTCCTCCACCATGTCCATAAAAATAGCCATCATACACCGTTGAAAAGTCACCGATGCATTGCACAAACCAAATGACATCTGCATAAAAGCAAAAGTACCACAGGGACATGTAAATGTTGTTTTCTTTTGATATTCTAGAGCATTGATAATTTGGTTGTAGCCCGAGTACCTATCAAGAAAGCAGTATAAAGCACAGCCAGCCAATCTATCGAGCATTTGATCTAAGAAAGGAAGTGAAAGTTATCCTTCCTTATTACATTAATGAGCTTGCGATTATACATACACACCCTACATCCGGTCACCGTTCTTGTAGTCATCAATTTATTCTTATCATTGGTAACCACCTGTCACGCCCCGAACCTAGGAGCGAGACAAGCACCCCGTGCCTCACCTAACCTTGGTACTGGACCGAGTTGACCTTGAGTTTAGCTACTAGCTTCATCTGATCGGAGAACCAAGGTAGTCATGTTGGCGTCCGCAGGCCCTGGCGTCCCCTTCCATACCTCATATTTTACCGTTTTCTTTATTTCGCAAACAATTGTATTTTCCTTCAGACAAATATTTGTAATAAAATCTTAGAATGTTCGTGAATTGTGACTCCAAATTTTGGGTAGTTATGTAAAAATATTTGGGTTACTATGAATTTCCGCACACCTCTTAATCTGTTATGGTTCAATTGTTGTTAATTACTGCAAGGTTAAGAGTTAGCTTAATGTTAAATCATTGGAATGAGAAGGAATTGGCTAATAAATCTCTAACGTTGGCTTGCCTAGCAAGTATAATGTTAGGCGCCATCACTGTCCCAACAGTAGAAATTTCGGGTCGTGACAAGTTGGTATCACAGCTCTAGGTTGTCTAGGTCTCACAATTCACGAACAGGATTTGTAGAGTCTGGGAAGTCGGTACGGAGATGCCTGTACTTGTCTCCTAGAGGCTACAAAGTTTAGGAACAATACCACTTCTATTCTTCTCTGTCATGCGATTTTGTTTTCTCAATACTAATTGAACTCTTCTACTCTTATTCTCTCGCAGATGGCGAGAATATGTACAGCTTCCTCAGCTGAGTAGCAGCCAGAGCCCCCAGTGGCAGCTCCTACGAGGGGCAGAGGCCGAGGCAGGGACAGGGCTCAGCCCAGAGCTTGAGCAGCAGTACCAGCAATGGAGCCTCAGGTAGAGTTGGGAGAGGAGATTCCAGCCCAGACTGTTCCTGCCAGACTAGCTCAGGTTCCGGAGGGGTTCATTTCCACCCCAGTACTTCAGGACGCTTTGGTCTAACCTAAACTTTATAGCCTCTGAGAGATAAGTACAGACGTCTCCGTACCGATCCTTTAGACTCTACTAAGCTTGCTCGCGACTCGTGAGACCTATGTAACCTAGTGCTCTAATACCAACTGTCACGACCCAAAATTCCCACCTTCGGACTGTGATGGCGCCTAACATTTCACTTGCTAGGCAAGCCAACGTTAGAATACTATTAACCATTTCTAAACAATTTTTAAATTTATTAATAACAATGAAATAAATGAGGAAGTAAGGTCTGAAATATAGTGAATAATCCATAAAAAAAACGGTGTCTAAATACTATCCCAGAATTGGTGTCACAAGTGCACGAGCTTCTAGAATAATACAAATAAAGGCCTGAATAAAATAAAGTTGTCTGAAAATAAACACACAGCTAAAGTAAAGTAGAAGGGGACTTCAGAACTGCGGACGCCCTGCAGTTATACCTCAAGTCTTCCCTGAGTAGCTGAAATCCGAGCAAGTCTATGGTACGCCGCTGGGACCAAATCCAAAATCTGCACAAGAAGTGCAGAGTGTAGTATCAGTACAACCGACCCCATTTACTGGTTAGTGCTGAGTCTAACCTCGAGGAAGTAATGACGAGGCTAAGGCGGGTCACTTACATGTGAACGCAATATTAGTAACAATAACAAATAATAGAAATAAATCAGGTAACTCATTTCTAATAATTGAATCCAACCCAACAGTCATAACCAATTATCATTTCCATCAATTTCCGTTGCAGTGTGCAACCCGCTCTCACAATATATTCATATTCCATTCTATTGCGGTGTGTAACCTGCTCCTCTAATATATTCATTTTAATCAAGTCTGTTGCGGCGTGCAACCCGATCCTCCAATATATATATATATATATATATATATATATATATATATATATATATATATATATATATATATATATATATATATATAAGTGGACGGCGGCGTGCAACTCGATCCTCCAATGTGGACTTTTAATAAGTCTGTTGCGGCGCGCAACCCGATTCTCTAATATATCCATTTCAATCAATTCTGTTGCGGCATGCAACCCGCTCCTCCAATATATTTATTTACCAATATATATATATATCGACTTTTAAAAAAGTCTGTTGCGGCATGCAACCCGATCCTCCAATATGAATTTTTAATAAGTGTGTTGCGGCGTGCAACCCGATTCTCCAATATATCCATTTCAATCAATTCTGTTGCGGCGTGCAACCCGCTCCTCCAATATATTTATTTACCAATTCTTATAGAAGAAATTTCCCCAATAAATGCAACAATTAATATAAAATTATAAGACAACAAGCATACAATAATTATGATTTAATTATGAAACAAACAATGACAAATAGTAAATTATTATTGAAATCAGGGAGAAAATAGGCAGTTTAATATTTAATATGCTAAATATCAAATAACAATTAAGACACATAATTCAAATAGCATGTAACAATTAATGCAGGAATTCAAGAATTAATATTTGACAAAGAATAGGAGAGAAATAATTATTATAATAATTAATTCATGATTTAAAACGATTTATGATTTTTCAAGTAATTATGCAAACACTTAATTTGACAACGTATATACACTCGTCACCTCGCCTATACGCCGTTCACATGCATTTCACATAACAAATAGATTAAGGGTACTATTCCCTCAAGTCAAGGTTAATCACGACACTTACCTCGCTTTGCAAATTCCAATCAATTACTCAACCATAACTTTTCCTTTTAAATATTTCTCCAAAAGCATCAAATCTATTCATAAACAATTCGATATATTCAATACGAATCATAGGAATTAATTCCATATGAATTTACTAATTTTCCGGATAAAAATCCAAAATTCATTAAAATATTTGACAATGGGACCCACGTCTCAAATCTCGAAAAAACTTACGAAATACGAACACCTGTTCCAATACGAGTTCAACCATACAAAATTTATCCAATTCCGATGTCAAATGGACCTTTAAATCTTAAATTTCTGTTTTTGGAAGATTTTAAAAAAATCTGATTTTTCTTTCATAAATTCACGGATTCATGATATAAATGAGTATGGAATCATGAAATATAATCAATATAGGATAAAGAACACTTACTCCAATGTTTCCCTTGAAAATCGCCCAAAAGTTCGCCTTACCGAGCTTAAAATGACCAAAATGAGTAAAAATGGCGACTTCCGAATTTAAGGGCTCTGCCCAGTCTTTTTCGCATCTGCAGACTCGCTTCTGCGAAGAGGAGTCCGCTTCTACACAAGGTTTCCCCTTCCCCCTTTCTGCGACGCGTGGGCCACTTCTGCGGTCACGCTTCTGCGACAGCCCATCCGCTTTTGGGACTGTCCGCTTCTGCGAGGCATGGCTCGCTTCTGCGGCCAAGACTTCACAGAAGCGAAGGCACCAGAAGCAGCAAACTTTCAGATTTTTCATAAGTCCATTTCTTGTTCCGATTTCGATTCGAATCACACTCGGGGTACTCGGGACCCCGTCTAAATATACCAACAAGTCCGATTCGAACTTAAGAGTTTTAACTTTTCAATTTGCAAATCTCGTGCTAAAACATATTGAATGAATCCGGAATGACTTCAAATTTGGCACACAAGTCATAAATGACATAACGGAGCTATTCCAATTTCCAGAATTGGATTTCGGCTCCGATATCAAAAAGTCAACCCTGTGGTCAAACTTGAAAATCGTTAGCCTTTAAATTTTTAGTTTTTGTCAAATGGTCATAACTTGAGCTAGGGACCTCCAAATTAGATTCTGGGTATACGCTCAAGTCCCAGATCACGATACGAAACTACCGGAACTGTCGAAACAATGATCTGGGTCCGTTTGCTCAAAATATTGACCAAAGTCAACTCAGTTAAGTTTTAAGGCTCTATTTCACATTTTAATCCATTTTTCACATAAAAACTTTTCGAAAAATTTTACGGACTGTGTACGCAAGTCGAGGAATGATAAATAGTAATTTTCGAGGTCTTAGAACACATAATTACTAATTAAACTTTAAGATAACATTTTGGGTCATCAAAGAAGCACTACTGAGCAATTCACGTACCACTTGATATGGACGACTTCTGTTTTTCCGCCGGACCACAGTCTTGTCGACTTTCAATTCAATCCCTGAGCAAGAGAAAGATATAGTTTATATACAGAAGAAACCTATGGCAGGATCAGTCACCCTGGCAAACAACCCCCCTCCAAGAAGAATTGTGTTATGCACTCCTCCCCTCCCCCCCCCCCGCAAAAACGGCTCCCATAGAAAGTACATAATGGGAAACTTACACGTGTGGTTATGGTCGGGGACTCCGGAAGAAATAGAAGCTCGAGAAGGAATACCAAAACCTATTTCACCCGTTGAGTATTTTTGCATCTATGGCTGAATGGTTAAAGTACCCAACTCATTTATTGACGGATTTTTCAGGATTTTTCTTTCTTAGAATTAGAAGAAAAAGACTGCGTGCGCTGTTGGCAGAGCTACTTCTTCTTACTGGATGCCCGGTGCCCACCAAAGCACAAACTGGAAGATAGAGAGATACTAAGGTATAGTGTTGCTACTAGGGAAGGCTCTTTCATGCTAGAAAGTATAGGAGTCCTTTCTTTGATCGACCTTCCCCAGACCAGAACTGAAAGGACATACCAGGTTTTTAGATAGAGCGTTGGCTATGGCGCCAGTGATTTCAAATGCAGAGGTTAATCGTACTATGGCAACTTTATGTAAGGCATAGTTTGTTTTTGTGGGGGTGATAGTGGAAAAGTTGACAAATAAGTCACCCTTACTGCCACTCTACTGAACAAATTCAAACTTGAAAATGAACTACCTTATTCTTGAAGAATGAGGGGCAAAGGGATTGATCAAGAAAGATCTTTTGTTCTTCTTATATATAAGATCGTGATTGGATCCTTGAACTCAACTTTAAAGCACTGGAAGATAATTGCTATCCTCTTTCAAAAAGGACGGGGATTTAGGTCTATTGCTTATGTCCGATTTGCTGAGGCTACCTTGACTTTGCTCATTTCAGAGGAAAAGCACTTGGCATTCGTTAGTTATTAGCGGCATCCCATAAAGTCACCGGAATGATTGGATAATTGATTTATATGGATCCTTCTTGTGTGAAAGCACAGAGAAAAATGACATTGCCAAAAATTGATTTTCCCAACCGGACAAAACTTCTAGGGAATCTAATTTTTTTCGAATCCGCTATTATATTTATATGTGGTCCTAACCCTCGGGGTTGAATTGCCACAATAGGGACCTTCCTCAAGGGAGGATTTCATACCCGGAGTCTAGAGTCAAGCTGGGGCGTCATTTCATTCTCATAACGGGAATGAATGCACCACAAGACCAGAAAAGTTGCTTTAATAAGTAGCCCATTCTATTAGGTTTCCTGTAGATCGAGGGACTCTTCTTCCTGCTTTTTCTGTAAGAGACTTTCTTTCTTGCCTGAGTATAGGTCTACCTGCCTTACATTATTAAAAGTACTTGATGGGCAGGAAGTCCGGCTAGATTAAAAGTATGGAAAACCTTTTATAAAGAAAAAGAATGTTCCAGTTGTTATGATAGTGAATGAACTGCCAAGTCTTTGTGACGAGGCACCAACTTTATTTTTTGATCCCTGAGTAGTATTTTCTTTCACTTAGGAATGGGCGGTTTCAATTTGGTCTAGCTAATGAGTCTTATTAGGTTTTCCCTGGGGGGAAGGCTCCCCCTCGTAAAAACATAAGCTTGTAATATAGCTAGACCAAATTCAATAAATGGAGTCCGGTAATAACATTATGAAACTGAACCCATTTGGCAGAAAGTAGAAGCAGCGGGTACGTCTGTTCGGGTGGGACACATATATCAAAATCTCAGTGTGAAATTTGTCGGTTGGTCACCTTTAGTTAGAAGTAGAAGTAGAAGTAAAGGGCGTGCATCTCTGGTGTTCTTCTCGTAGGGAGAGGAATGTGGGAAAGTGAGGTCCTCTCACCTGTTCTCACTTTCGTTTTGATCTTTTGGTGGGAGATGTTCTTTATTTTAGATAATGAAAGCATTCCATTACTACATCAAATCAAGATCAAATAAAAGATTCTCCATCCCTTCTTTATATTCGTCTATCCCTCAACAAAGGTTTGGAACCCTAGGACTCTTTCTCGTGAACTAAGTTTGTGCTCTATCCCTAGAAAAATTTCTATTTGAGCATATCCCCATTCTCTGAGCCTTTCGGATATCCTCCCTTCCTTCAATCTAGTTTATTTAAGCGGGCTACCTATGAGGTCTACAAGTTTCATATCTAAGTAATACCCGATCGAATCGGTTGTGCTCTGCCTCTTCTCCTCTATCAGAAGATTGCCTTGTGTGGAAGGTTCAACGTTCCAATAAAAATACTTGTATGTATAAAAAACTCCAGGTTCCTCGGGGTAAATGTATTAAAAAGCAGCAAGATTCTCCCCTTAGGACCAACTACAACAAGCTTGCAACTCTAATAGAAAGAAAGGGTAATCTCTCTACTTTATTTGTTGCGGTCGGTTCTAATGATTATGTCGTTTCAAGTGGATGTTCAGTTGGTTCAGCGAGCAAAAAGTAGTTACCTTTATCCCGATCTTCCTTATTAATTATTGATAATGCACAGGGGAAGCATCATCCTTATAAGGCTGTTGCTAAACAAAATTTTCCATAGAAATATATTCATTCAAGAAGGGCTCCAAAAGATGTTGATCGTAAATAACAAAACATCCCCTTTTTCCTCACTCTTCCGGAATCGGGAATCAGATTCTTGCGCAAAGCCTATTCTATGCTTTGATGACTCAAGGTACATATTAGGTAAAGGAGAGTGAGGGGGGAGATGGTTCCGCCTCTGTCCGAGGAGGGAAATTTCAATCGATACGCGGTAGGACAAATGATTGATTTACCTATTCAAAGCAATTTACGTGAAGGACTCCCTTTAACAGAATACATCATTTCTTGCTACGGAGCTCGTAAAGGAGTCGATATTTCATAAAACTCTGTATGGATCCTCAATCACCAATCCTTACATGAATATGGGTGCCCTTTAAAAAAAGTAAATAAAAAAAAGCGTTAGGGAAGAGAGAAAGTAACAGAAGTGCTTCTAGATCTCATGGAATAAGGCACCAAATTAATGTGTATCTTAGTTAGCCTCATTGAGCACGTATTCCTATTTATTTGGCAACCACACTATAAGCTTGACCCCTTTGTTTGAATTGTCTATCTGTTTGAACCTTTTACCTCTCGTGAGCACTTGAGTTTGTATGAGCTTGTAAAAGCTAAAGGGAGGTATGGTCAGGTTTTTGAGTGAAACTATTGAAAAAGGAGAAAGGTGCATTGTTTGAAAAATTCTGAGAGCCACGTGTAAGGAATTGAAAAAAAAAATAGAAAGAAAAATCAATCAAAACTTTGAAAATAAGAAAAACAAAAAGAGTGTGTATGTGGTTGAAAAAAGAAAAATTGACCCCTTGCTAGTGATAGTTCTCGTCTTGTTTGTGCTTAAAGATATAGGGAGCTTAATGTTGTGAAGGTTGGGGTTTGGTTCAAAATAAGTGTGGTGTTTGAATTGTTAATGTATATGTATTAAAGTTCTCAGGGAAGTGTGTCACTATATCTATATGTATCCTACCTGTCCCGCAGCCTACATTACAACCAAAATAAAGTCCTTCTTGATCCTTGACTGAATGAGCTCAATTAATAGAGTACTACACTGCGTGCAAGCCTATGGTGCATTCTCTGTGGCGCATGAATTTTATTTTTGAGAGTGATTTAATTTTTTCTATCTTGAGTTCCTATTTGTTCTTGAATTTTATTGTGCATGGAACTACTCTCTATTGTTTGTGTGAGGGCACATGATTTGCGAAGGTAAGGTAAAGTCTTTGACCTCTGTGTTAGAGTAAGTGAACAGGTTGTGAAAAATACGTGGTGCTTTTGAGTCGAGTCTTGAGGTTAGGATTTTATGATATGGTGCTTAGTCTATTTTAAATATTCTTAGCATGATGCATTAGGGAAGTTGTATAATGAGAAGGTCGTTTCTATATGAAGTGTAGTTTGATGGCTCGAGGACGAGAAATGGTTTAAGTATGGGGTATTGATGGTAGGCTAGAAAAATGTGTTTTGGCCATATTTTGCACTCTAATTACTGCACTTTGAGCGTGTTTGAGCTTAAATGATAGAGATTTGCACTTATTATTTTATGCTTTGTAGGAGATGATTTCGAGTTAAAAAGATAAATTGGAGCTAAATAGAATAATCTGGACCTTTGAAGTATGAGTAAAAGCCTAGGAATTAAATCGGGATCGCGTCCGGGGCTCGTGGACCGGCGTTGCATATGAAATTTGGAAGAAAGCGCAAGGGTTATAACATTTGTACTAATGCTTCGCACCATTTGTAGCACATTGCGACGCATCAGTGCAAATGTGCGTCAGAAATTTGAGAAGTTCAGAGACTTGTAGTTTTTGTGTCTGAAAGAAAAATACACTAATGCCAGGCATAGTGCGTGGCATTGTGCGTAGCATCAGTACAAAATTTTGTCAGACAAGCTAAGTTCAGAGAGTTTACAACCGAGGAAATTGCACTAAAGCTATGCACCCTGCGTGGCATAGTGCGACGCATGAAGTGTAAAATGTTTGTAGGTATTTCCACTTCGGCTCAAAGAGGGTAGTTTCATCCGGGTTCATTTCTACTTGGTATAAATACACTAGAAACACGTGCTTGAGGGGACTTTTGACCTTGGAAGATTTTGGAGAGAATTGGAGGCTACGAGATACAAGATTCCATCATCTTTCCATCAATTCAATACGGGAGTTTTGATTGTAACGTTAGATTGGTATTTTCTTACTCTTTAATTATATTTGTGATGACTTCCTCCATGATTATGGAGTAGTTTCCATTCGGATTTGACAGATATGGTGTTTTGATTGATATTTGTGGATTTTAACTCTAGTTCTTTGCTTGAATTCGATTATAGAGCTTTGAATTATTGTAACTTTATTCACCGATTTATTTAATCAAAAGATAAATATTTCTGTGATTATCTTTGCATTATGTTGTTTGATTTAATTCATTGATTCTATTAAGTAATCGAAAGCGCTTGTTGAATTGCTGATTAAATCAAGTTAGGAGAATATTCGAGAGACGTTTTCCTAAAGACTAATCCATTAATGTGTTCTTGCATATCTTCACAGTGCTTCATATTAGTTTATTTTTAGAGTTAAGATTTAATCGAGAGAGGAATCTTAACCTTTCGAGTGAATTCGTGAGACTCATTAGAACATTAGAAGTGAATTTAATAGAGTTAGATCCCGAATGGCTATCTTACACCTATCCTGTCGTGACCCTTATTTCTCATATTGCTTACAATTTGTTTTACTTCAACTCTCATTCTCTATGATCAATTTCAATTAGTCATAATCTTAATTTAGTTATTAATTATAGTTAGTACAACAATAACAACAACAACAACAACAACAACAACCCAGTATAATCCCACTAGTGGGGTCTGGGGAGGATAGTGTGTACGCAGACCTTACTTCTACCCTGGGGTAGAGAGGCTGTTTCCGATAGACTCTCGGCTCCCTCCCTCCAAGAACTCCCTACCTTGCTCTTGGGGTGACTCGAACTCACAACCTCTTGGTTGGAAGTGGAGGGTGCTCACCACTAGAGCAACCCACTCTTGTCTGTTAATTGTAGATAGTAAATACCTCAAATCAAGTGTTGATCATATTGAATAGTAAATAATCCAAAAATTACTCGAACATTGTTTAAATCCAATCCCCGTGGAGACGATATTTTACTATACTATCTTTGACTAGCGAGCATCAAT
Organism: Nicotiana tabacum; assembly: GCF_000715075.1. Taxonomy (NCBI): domain Eukaryota; kingdom Viridiplantae; phylum Streptophyta; class Magnoliopsida; order Solanales; family Solanaceae; genus Nicotiana; species Nicotiana tabacum. The sequence continues at coordinate 32,389,572 of NC_134093.1, forward strand.
TTCGTATTGTATTTTGCGCTCGTCATACTTCGACTCAAGATAACATGCCAAACAAAGAGATTGATAGAGTAGACTTAGCTGCAAGAGAGATAGCACAACAAGAAGCTGCACAGATAGCAGCTGAGGCAGCCCTCAGAGCTACTGAGGACACTATCGAAGACGGTGGGGATAGGAAGATTCAATCTAAACTGACCCTTGGTTGAAAATCAGTTCGAGAATGCAACATCCAGTCCTGGGAGATCATTAGGTGACTATGCCAGACCAGTCCACAATCATGGACTATCAAGTGTCAGACCTTCACCCATAGCAGCAAACAACTTCGAGTTGAAGAAAGGCTTATTTCAAACCATCCAAAAAAATTGTATCTCCAGAGGAAGGTGAATGAAGATCCTAATACTCACTTGATGGACTTTAAAGAATCATGAACACCTTCCAGTACAATGGAGTATCAAAAGATACGGTCTACTTAAGGGCATTCCCCTTTTTATTGAAGGATGATGCGAAGCACTGGCTTCGTAGCTTACCCACAGGGTCGATCAGGACATGGGAAGACATGACTAGAAAGTTTCTTGACAAGTACTTCTCAGCTGCAAAAACAGGGAAATTCTGAAGGGAACTCTACAATATTTGCCAGAAGAAGACATAAACGGTTTTTCGAAGCTTGGGAAAAATTCAAGGAGATAGTCAGAAATTGTCAGCACAACAAAATTGATTTGTGGATGCAACTACAGGATTTTTAGGATGGCATGACACCTTCCTCACGACAAACTCTGAATATTGCATGTGGAGGTCCACTAATGAAGATAATTCTGGAGGAGGTAATCTTAATTCTTGATAAATTATCTAAGGACGCTAACCAGTGGCCTGCTGAGGGTAATGACAAAAGAAAATCTATTAGGTTTCACTAGGTGGACTCTAACACATCAGTGCAAGCCCAGCTAGACACCATGGCTAAAGGAGATAAGAAAGTTAACATTGGCCAAGATACATAGTGAACCGCAAGCAGCATGTGACTTTTGTGGAATGAGACACCCCACGCATATGTGTCAAGCTTTAGCTGAGAAAGTAAACGCGATGGGGAACTTTAATAGAGAAAACTACCAAGGTGGGAACAACTATAATACTATGGGGCAAAGACATCCAGGTTTTTCATGGAGTTCACCTAGTGGGAGTTAGAGCTCATGGAAGCAAAATAATCCTAAACCCCAAGGTCAAGAACCACCAAGTTTTCAGAACCAGCAGAGGCAGCAATACCAGCCACAACAGTCAAATCAGTCCAGTATGGAAGATCTCATGAAGGCGTTCATCAACAAATTAGATGAAAAATTTGAGACTCGGGGCACAGCCATCCGGGAGCAGGGCACGACCATCTAGAATTTAGAAAGACAAATGGGACAAATTGAAAATTTGTTATCTGAGAGGGTTCCTAGGACTCTACCATCTGACACTGAAAATAACCCAAAGGAAACAATCAAAACTATATCTCTAAGAAGCGACAAAACATTGGCTGACCTAGCCGTGAAAGCTAGACCAGAGGCAGTAAACAAGCACACTGATACAATGTAAGAGAAAAAGATGAAGCGGACTTGTCCATAGTGGGGTACAAAATGAGATTGAAGAAAGTATACACATACCAGCTCTACCATTCCCTCAAAAGATGAAGCAGGAAAAACTTGACAGGTGTTTCGAGTGGTTCTTGGAGATGCTCAAGCAACTTTATGTGAACATTCCATTCACGGTGACGGAGGTACTCACTCAGATGCCCGCTTATGCTAAGTTCTTGAAGGAAATCTTGTCCAGTAAGAGGAAATTAGAGGAGACAATAGTGGTCAAGTTGAATGCCCACTGCATTGCCATATTGCAAAATAAACTTCCTCAAAAGTGTGGGGACCTAGGAAGCTTCACCATACTATGCTCGTTGGGGAGTGAAAATTCGACAAGGCCCTTTATGATTCTGGTGCTTCTATAAATCTAATGCATTTGTCTGTGTTCAGGAAATCGGAACGTGAGCTTGGAATGATCAAATCGATACCAGCGTCCCTACAAGTGGCTGACCAGACCACCATTTTGCCTGAGGAAATCATTAATGATATTCTAGTACGGGTGGATACGTTTGTGTTCCTCGTAGACTTTATTGTAGTGTATAGGAAGTGCCTCTAATTCTAGGGAGGCCATTTTAATGTATAGGCAGAGCTATCCTTGATATCTACGAGGGGTAGCTTATGCTCAGAGTGGGCAATGAGAAAATGGTGCTCCAGATGAAGAAGATGATGAAATATCCTAGTGATTAGGGGTGTTCATGGTTCAGTTTGGGTCGGTTTTTTCCTAAAAAGAAACCAAACCAAGTAATTCAGTTTTTCAAATATTTGAACCAAACCAAACCAATTAAGTCAGTTTTTTATCGATTCGGTTTTTGTCGGGTTTTCGAGTTTTTTTGGTTATTTATCGATTTTTTTAAAATATGAGGCATACACTACCAAACGCATATTCCGGCGACTACATTTTCAATGTAACGCTATCAAACCAATTGCTCTTTTAGAAATCTATCATTTACCAAGATATATTGATGATAATTGACTCAAATAGTGATGAATAATTTAAGTACTCAATTAAAAATTAATTATTTTTAACATGAAACAAATTCTTGTACTTAGCAAAAGAAAACTACCAATCAAACTAGAAGGCATAGAATTAGATTATTATAATAGCAAAGAACTAGACTAAAAATACAAATGACTAATATGTACCATAAAATTTTAGAAACTTTATATATATATAGGTGTAATAATAAATTTAAATAGTATATATATAGGTGTAATAATAAATTTAAATAGCTACTTTTATAGTCGGTTTGGTTCGATTTTTTCGGTTATTTTTTGATTAAAACCAAAACCAAACCAAAATTGTTCTGTTTTTAAAATTTAAAACCCAAAACCAAACCAAACCTAAAACATATCGGTTTTTTGGTCGTTTTGGTTTGGTTTGGTTTTTCGGATTTTTATGAACACCCCTACCAGTGATGAGGCGTCTGCCTACTTGTGCTTCAAGATAGATGTTGTTGGGGAATTGGCTAAAAAATACAAGTTTGGCAAGCTTATGGGGGATACTTTAGAGAGGTGTATTACTCAGTCCAGCACAGTGGAAGGCGGAGATCCTGAAATAAAGAAAGAGGTTGAAGCTCTTAAAACTGAGGATTAAGTGGTTGATAATGAGGAACTAAAAGAGGAGGCTTCTAAGTTCAGTGTGGAATTGAAAGTCCTCCCTACTCACTTGATATATGCTTTTCTTGAAACTAACAATTTTTCTGTGACTATTTCTGCTTACTTGTCAAGTACACAGGAGCAAAATCTGGTGGAGTTGCTGAAAAAGTATAAAAAGGCCATTGGCTGGAGTATAGTTAATATTCAAGGAAACAGTCCAGCCATTTGAATGCATAAAATTATGCTGGAAGAAAATAGCAAGACAGTGGTGCAGCCCCAATGCAAGTTGAACAAAAATCTGAAAGAGGTAGTGCACAAGGAGATCATTAAATTGTTAGATGCGGGAGTGATTTTCCCCATCTTTGATAGCCAGTGGATTAGTCCAGTACAAGTTATACCCTAGAAGAGGGGCATGATAGTGGTGAAGAATAAAGATACCGAATTGATCCCAACATGAATAGTCACATAGTGTAGAATGTGCATTGATTATAGAAGGTTGAATGATGCAATAAGGACAGACCACTTCCCACTTCCCTTCATTGATCAGATGCTCGAAAAAGTAGCCGGATATGGATGCTATTGTTTCTTGGATAGGTACTCAGGCTACAATCAAATACCCATTGTCCCAGAAGATGTTGAGAAGACAATATTCACCTTCCCGTCAAGTATTTTTTCTTACAAGAGGATGTCATTCGGGTTGTGTAATACACCGACCACTTTTTAGAGGTGCGTGATGTCTATATTCTCCTATCTAAACGGGAAGTGTCTAGAGGTATTCATGAATGATTTCACCCTCTTTCGTGATGACTTTGATGATTGCTTGAAGAATTTGGGGCTTATGCTTGAACGTTGGGAAACCACTCACCTACTTCTTAACTGGGAGAAGTATCACTTCATGGTGAAAGAGGGAATTGTCTTGGGCCACAAAGTGATTGCACATGGAATTGAAGTTGATAAAGCAAAGGTTGATGTAATTACTAGGCTCCCTCCACCGACTTTTGTGAAGAGCATATGGAGTTTATTGGGACATGATGGATTCTATAGAAGATTCATTAAAAACTATTCCAGCATTACCAAGCTGTTGACTGCATTGCTAGCGAAGGATGTCTAGTTCGTTTTCAGTGTGGAGTGCTTAAGAGCATTCGAATTGATAAAAGAAAAGCTTGTGAGTGCTCCTATTATGGTGACACCTGATTGGAGCCAGCCGTTTGAAATAATATGTGATGCTAGTGATGTGGTTGTGGGGGCAGTTCTGGGTCAAAGACAAGATAAGATGTTTAGGCCCATCTACTATGCAAGTAGGGCATTGAATGATGCTCAAGTCAACTATGACACTACTGAGAAAGAGTTATTTGTTATAGTCTTTTCTTTTGACAAGTTTAGATCATATCTGGTGCAAAGTAAAGTGATTGTACACACTGATCACTTAGCCTTGAAATACTTGTTGAGTAAGAAGGAGTCCAAGCCAGGTCTGATACAGTGGGTGATGTTGCTCCAAGAGTTTGACTTGGAGAACAAAGATAGGAAGGGCATAGAAAATCATGTCGCAAATCATCTATCTCGACTTGAGAGACCTCCTGTTGAAACAGTTGAAATAAGGGAAGAGTTCCCTCATGAGCATATTTTCTCCATTACTTCGGTCTCCGAAAAGTCTGCCTTGGTATGCTCATGTAGCTAACTTTGGCTAGTGGATGGTTGACTTGTGACCTATCTCGTGATCAAAGAAGGAAGCTTCAAGGTAAGTTAAAAAGTTATTTTTGGAATGACCTTTTCTTGTTTAAACTGTGTGCAGTTGGTGTAATTCAAAGATGTGTGCCTAAAGGAGAGATGGCAAGCATTCTTTCTCATTGCCATGATAGAGCAACTAGAGGACACTATGGTGGAAATCGTACTACAGCAAAGGTCATAGAAGCCAGTTTCTATTGGCCTACTTTGTAAAAAGATGCACAGGCGTATGTAGTTGCATGTGACAAATGTCAAAGGGCAGGTAACATTAGCAAGAGGGATGAGATGCCACTAAACTCCATTCTAGTATCTGAAATTTTTGACGTTTGGGGCATTGACTTCATGGGCCCGTTCCCATCGTCTCATTGTTATGAGTATATCTTAGTAGTCGTTGACTACGTCTCTAAATGGGTCGAAGCAATCCCTATTAGGACCAATGATGCTCGGGTGGTGTGTGAGTTCTTATAGAAGAACATCTTTACCCGCTTTGGGATACCTTGAGTGATTATCAGTGACAATGGGTCACACTTTGTGAACAAGCAGCTTGTTGCACTATTATCCTAGTATGGGGTCACACACAAAACAGGAACCCCGTACCATGGGAAAATTGAAGTGTCTAACCGTGAACTTAAACAAATTCTTCAAAAGACGGTTAGTGCTTCTCGTAAAGATTAGTCTATAAAGTTGGATGAAGCTCTATGGGCGTACAGAACTGCGTTCAAAACAACCATAGGGACTTCACCATTCAAATTAGTGTACGGAAAATTATGTCATCTACCTATTGAGATAGAACATAAAGCTTATTGAGCAATTAAGATACTTAATCTTGATCTTAGTCTTGCAGGTGAACACAGATTGGTACAGATGAACAAATTGGAAGAGTTTAGACTGAACGCAAAATGTACGAATCTTTAAGGAGAAGACAAAGAGGTGGCATGATCCTGACTAAGCCAAAGGAGTTTCATAAAGGGGACAAAGTCTTACTATACAATAGTAGACTTAGGTTGTTCCCCGAAAATTCAAGTCAAGATGGACAAGTCCGTATATGGTGAAACATGTCTCACCGTATGGCGCCATTCAAATCCAGGATGAGGAATGGAATGAGAGCTTTAAGGTGAATGGGCACAGATTGAAACCGTACCTAGTTGGAGGAATTGACAACCAATCCTCTAGCATCGCGATCAAATGAGCCTAAGTGACGTAGTCAAGCTGACGACTATAACTCCGAACTACTTCTAACCCTTCTTTTCTTATTTTTGTAGAATAGTTTAATAGATTATGACTAATTGTACTTTAGTAGTTATCATAATGAAATTGACGCATCATGAAGTTCGAGCATGAGGTAGTAGTCAAGAAGTAGGAAAATGAGAACTGTGCAAAGTGCTTGCATAAGAAATTAATCAGAGTGTTGGCAGGCCCCGAAGTGAACTAATGTGCCGCACTGTGCGACGCGCTATGCATTGCATTAGCACATATTTTCATCAGAGGATTGTCAAACATCAGAGAGTTGTCAAGAGGAAAAATACACTAATGCATCGCATTGAGCGTCGCACCTTGCGGCGTACGAGGTAAGTTCTTTTTTTTTTGAAAAAAGAAATCGAAAGTAAACAAAATCCGCCCCACCCCCTAAAACACTAAACCTGTCCGACTCCAAATACACCAAGTCTTCCCTCTCTCTCTCTCCTTAACCCCCTCCCCTCCCCCCAAAAAAAAACAGTGCCCCCCCTCAAGCTCTTCCTCTCTCTTCAATCCCTCATATGTCTCTCTTCTTGTATCCAGGTACGTTCTTCTCTCTCTTGTTGGTTCTTTTTGTGTAGTCATTTTTAGGAGATTTTATTGAAAAAAAGAGAAAAAAAGGAAAATTAGAAAATAAAGAAAAAAAAGGAAGAAGAAATTCGAAATTTTGTAGTTGGTTGTGACCTTGGGATCAAAATTTGTCCACCCTCTTGTTGGGTAATGATTTGCCCTAGTGCATTGTTGGTGTGGGTGTTGTTTAGGGTGTGATTGCTCTTGGATTAGTTGATTTTGGGCGAGATTTTACTTTGATAATGTGTGTAGTTGTGCCTCTACTCTTTTGCATGCTAAGTGTTCGATTAATTGCTTGAGTGGTGAATGATTTGGATTTTAGTCATGTTGGGTTGTGTTGGCTAGAATGTGATGCAAATTATGAATTTATGCGCAAGGGGTGGTTGGTCATAGTATATAAATACAATGTGTGCAGAATTGTCCACCAGTGCTAATCGACCGCCATCCCGAGCATATAATGCCTAGATGATACTTTGTTGTACTTAGAAAATAAGTGGCTTGAGTGTGTTTTATGCTCGACATTGTCATTAAGAAATTGAGTATGGTAGGTGTTTGACTAATTGCTTGAACGGAAGAATGTTGCACTATTGATAATGCTTGAGGTGATGCATATTTTGTTCATAGAGTGATAATGGATTAGAAGTGTGGGGTGGGCGGTCATGGACTAACACATGGCTACAATTGTGGTGGTTGTTGAGACTCTGTATCGTTGTTGGTGAGTTGTGAATATTTTGTTTTGCTGAATATGGGGTAGCCTAACTCCCCTAGTTCTTGCATGTGAGCATGCTCATGACATAAGTGTGGTGTGGCTTTCCCCCTATTTTGACCTTGCTTCTGCTTTGAAGTGTCATAGCTAAGTTGTTCATCTTGTGCAGGAATAATGCCTCGCCGTGCTAACAAATGAATGAATACTGGTGCTCTTGCAGGTGCTTCCAGTAGTCGTCAACCTACTAGGAGGGCACCCACAACTGTGGACTCCTCAGACGGCTCAGACCCTGATGTGCCATACTCGGATGCTGATATGCCAGAGCCTACATATGGAATTTTATCAGTGCTACCCCAATCACGCGAGTGGTTCCATGATTTTATCCCATTTGGGGAGCCTACTGCTGATGTTGGGATTTATTGATGGAAGTTTCAAAAGAAATATCCAGATCTATATGCCAACATCGCCGCAATGAAATTGGATGGCCTGTATGATTCCATCGGAGGAGCTAATTTTGGTATAGTAAAGGAATTCTATGCCAACTAGGTGCGCGGATTCCAGTATGACGGGGAGTACACTATCAAAATTCATGGAAAGAGAGTCAAGTTTTCTGTTGAGATAATTAATGATGAGTTGGGGTTCAAGAATGAGTCCCATGCTCAGTTCGAGGCATTTACTAAAAGGCCTGCTTGCCAAGCCGTACGCAAACTTCTATGCGGACCTAATTCTTTGGTTGCTTGGAATAAGGATAGGGATGACCATCATTCCACCATGACTCGTGCCAATTTTCAGCTACCCGCCAAAGTGTTGTTACGGTTTGTCAATAAGAAAATTTTACCAAGCGGCAATGACTCCAATGTTTCGCGCCTCCAGGTATGTTTGATATATGCTATGATAACCCAGATGCCATTGAATATGGGCAATATTATTATTGCTAACATGGCTAGAGTAAGGATGGTTGGATTGCGGAGGTTGCTTTATGCGAGCATGTTGACTAGGTTGCTACTACGCCACGGTGTACCTCTTGATGATCAGTTTGATCGACAGCTTCCCCCGGTCACCAAACTTTATGATATCACTGCTGTGTAGGATTCGGGTCCTCCGGGAGTCGTTTTGACCTCGGACCAGATGCATGACATGATGGAGGATATGATGCGGTTTATGTTTGCTAACATGAAACTTTGAGTTGCTCGTGGAGAGGTTGGCATTGGGGCTTTGGCGCAGCATTCCACTTGGGTGCCCCTGCCAGTCCTTTTCTGGGATTGGATGGTAGTCTTGTACTTCGTCCTGATGAAGATGTCAACTTTGTTGCGGAGGACGATGATGAAACTACTATTCCTGGCATTACTGATGGTGCCGATGACTAGGCCTAGGCCTTAGGGAATCCTTTACCACCCTTGTTTTATTACTTTGCATTGGGGACAAAACAATCTCTTTTGTGTGGGGTGGGGTCTTCCTATTTGCTTGTATTTTCTTTGTTTCTCTTTGCCATTTGGTTTTATTTGATTTGTTTCTTGCTTTATTAGACAATTTGGCCTATAATAGTTATTTGGCCAGTAATAGCTAGTATCACATGTAGTAGTAGTTCGACTTTTCCCAACGATGGATTTCGTCAACTAGCTTCTTGAGGGATTTGAAGTCGAACGAGAAAAATATAAAACAATTAAGAGAAATTTGAAAATTCAAAAATGTCTTTTATTTTTTATTTTTTTTATTTTACTTTCTTAGGTAGTATAATAATTCCCCCTTGGGTTTTCTTTGCGCCGCGGTTCTTTTCCAAAAGTTTTACTTGAACTGGGTGTAGTTAGTTTTTTTTAGGAATATAGAATCTTGAGTCACAGTGCTAATTTGAAGGAATTTCCCTTGACTGCATATGCCTTGAGAGTGGTGAATGACTTAGTTGTGACATCTAGGCTCAGTTCTTGACTCTTAGATAAGTGCCTAAAATTAGTTGATTGTGACTTTGCTTAACTGCTTTGACTAGAGAGTCGGGATAGATCCGATCTTATGTGAGTTATGTGTCAATGGGTGAGTGAGGTTTGTGTTAATATTCTGTGCATTGCATTTGATGTCTAAAACTTGCCCTGTGTGTTTGCAAAGCGAAATAGCAGTCTTGTTCAGTCTAGGAAGTGATATAGGCATTTCTTTGTTGGGCCAACTATATGTATGTGACCCGCCAAATTATTTTGTATCCTAATTAGCCCTTTTGAGCTTGTAAGCCTATTTTCTTTGGCAACCACACTACAAGTCTCACCCTTTTATTTGAATTGACTATCTGATTGAACCGTTTACCTTTCTTGAGCACTTGATATATTTTTAAGCTTGTTAAAAGTTAAGTGGAGGTATGGTTTTTTTTTGAGTGGAACTATAAAAAAGGAGAAAGGTGCTCTGTTTGAAAAATAATTGTGAGAGCCACTTTTAGGGAACTAAAAAAAAAAGAGAAAGAAAAAGAAAAAATAATGTTGGTGTTTGTATATATTATAAATAAAATTATTCATTTCTAGTGATAAATCATGCTTTGTCTATGCTAAAATAAATTGGGAGCTTGGTGTTAATATGACGTGAAGGTTAGGGTTTGATTCAACATAAGTGTGGGGTTTGAATCTGTGAAATTGTATATATTAAAGTGCTCATGGAGGTGTAACCACTATTATCCAAATTGTATCCTACCCGTCCCGTAGCCTACATTGCAACCAAAATCAAGTCCTACTTAATCTTTGACTGAATGAGCTCAATTAGTAGAATATTACACTATGGGAAAGCCTATGATACCTCTTCTGTGGCATATGAATTTTGATTATGAGAGTGAGTGAACTCTGTCTATCTTGAATTCCTATTTGTTTGTGAATTTTATTTTGTGTGGAACTACTCTCTATTCTTTTGGTGTGAGGGCACATTAATTGTGAAGGAAAGGTAATGATGTTGACCTCTGTGTTAGAGTAAGAGAGCAGGTTGTGAAAAATGCATGGTGCTTTTGAGTCGAGCTTTGAGACTAGGATGTTATGATAGAGCGCTTAATTTGCTTTAAATAGTCTTGGCGTGATGTGTTGGGATTGTTTGATGAAAAGGCCGTCCATATGTGAAGTGTAGTTTGATTGCTCGAGGACGAGCAATGGTTTAAGTGTGGGGTGTTGATGGTAGGCTATAAACCCGTATTTTAGCCGTAGTTTACATTCTAATTACTATATTTTACGTGTGCTCGAACTTAAATGATGGTGATTTGCACTTATTATGTGTTTTATGCTTGCAGGAAATGATTCCGAGTTAAAAGGATAAATTGGAGCTAAATCGAATAATTTGGAGCTTTGAAATCTAAGTAAAAGAATTAAATCGGGATCGCATCCGGGGCTCGTGAATCGGCGTTGCATACGGAAGTGGGAAGAAAGTGCAAGGGCTAGAACAAATGTACTAATGCGACGCATTAACCGTAGCAGTGTGCGACACATTAGTGCAAATGTGTGTCAAAAGTTGACAAGTTCAGAGATTGGGAGTTTTGTGGTCTGACAAGAAAATGCACTACTGCTGCACAGCCTGCGACGCATAGCGCCATGCACTAACACAAAAGTCTGTCAGACACTGGGAGTTCAGAGAGTTTGCAATTGTGTAAACTGCACTAATGGGATGCGTAGTGCAAAGCACTGTGCGACGCATGAAGTGTAAAAAGTTTGTAGGTTTTCTCACTTCGGCTCAAAGAGAGTAGTTTCATCTAAGTCCGTTCCTACTTGGTATAAATACTCTAAAAACACGTTTTTGAAGGACTTTTGACCTACAAAAGATTGGAGAACTAACCAAGTCAAGAAGATACAAGAATTCAACAAGATTTCAACCAACAAGCAGTGCAATACGGGAGTTTCGAATCATTATCATTGATGTCTTCTATGTTTTTAAACCTCATTGAGATGACTTTTTTCCATTGCCATGGAGTAAATTCCATTAGGGTATTGACAGATATGATGTTTTGACAACTTGATTAGGGATTCAATTCTTGATAATTATTGGAATTAATTGATGGAGTTTTAATTTGTATTGTGGAGTTATTTCTTATTTTGCTTATTCAAAAGAGCAGCTTGATATTGAATTGCTTTACATCTTATGCTCTAGTTTAAATTAGTGATTCAAATAAGTAATCGAAAGAGCCTCTTGAATTGTTAATAGAACTAGAAAATAGGGAAATATTCGTGAGAAGTTACCCTTTAGACCATAACCATCATTTTATTCGTTGCAATTGTTTACCGTGCTTCAATTGGATTAATTACTGAAATTAACATTTAACCGAAAGAGGAACATTAACTTCAAGTGTAATCTGATTATCTGTTGAATTCGCGAGAATCAATCGTATTATAGAGTAAACTAACTCAAGAATTGGGTCTCGTGTCAATTATCTTGCACATATCTAGTCAATTACCCTTATTTCTCTCATTGATATTTCTTCGTTGCTCATCTGCAGTCTTTTGTGATCAATTATTAATTGCTTAATTTTTAGTAGTTAATAGTAGTTGATAATCATCAAATCAAGTGTTAATTTTCCTGGATAGTAATCAATTGAACATTATTCGAACACTGTTTAAATTCAATCCTAGTGGAGACGATAATTAAACTATATTATTTTTTACTAGCGAGCAATAATTGTGTGTTGTGTTTTGCGCTCGTCAGGACTAATAGAGAAGGGTACAAGAAGGCTAAGAAATAGTTGAAGTTAAGGTCATGAGGTCTAAGACTGCAACGATTGGTCGTCTATACGAAGAACTAGGGACAAAGGTGGGGACAAGAAGTTGTTCTGACTGGCTAAGGTGAGGGAAAGGAAGGCTCATGATCTGAACCAAGTGAGGTGCATCAAATACAAGGAAGGCAGAGTCTTAATGGAAGAGGCAAAGATCAAGCAAAGATGGCAGACCTAAATTCCTTAATAAAGAGGGGGGGCATGAATATTGTGTTGGGTGATTTGGAGCATTCCGAGAGTCATTACGATTTTAGGTATTGTAGGTGCATCAATATTGAGGAGGTCGCAGGGATGTGCGTAAGATGAGTAAGGGGCAGAGCAACCGGGCCCGTTGAGATCCCGGTAAAATTTTGGAGGTATACGGGTAGGGTAGGCTTGGAGTGGCTGACTGGGTTGTTTAACGTCATTTTTAGGACGAAGAAGCTTCCCGAAGAATGAAGGTAGAGTACGATGATTCTGATGTACAAGAACAAAAGGGATATCCAAAATTGCAACAACTATAGGGGTATCAAGCTACTTAGTCACACTACGAAAGTCTGGGAGAGGGTGGTGGAAGTGAGGGTAAAGAGGACTGTGTCTATATCCGAGAATCAATTTGGTTTCATGCAGGTTGTTCGACTACGGAAGCCATCCATATTTTTAGAAGGTTAGTGGAGCAGTATAGGGAAATGATGAAGGATTTGCATATAGTGTTTATTGACCAAGGAAAGCGTACGATAAGGTCCCTAGGGAGGTTTTTTGGAGATATTTGGAGGCTAAATGTGTTCTGATAGAATACACTAGGGGTGGTTAAGGATATGCGTGATGGAAATAAGACTCGGGTAAGGACATGGGAGGAGACTCAGACCATTTTCAGGCTGGGATGGGATTACACCAAGGATCTGCTCTCAGCTCGTTCCTGTTTTCATTGGCGATAGATGCACTGACACACCATATTCAAGGGGAGGTGCCATGGTGTATGTTATTCGCTGATGATATAGTACTAATTGATGAAACGCGAGACGACGTTAACGAGAAGCTGGAGGTTTGGAGACAGGCCCTAGAGTATAAAGGTTTCAGGTTCATTAGGACTAAGACAAAATACATAGAGTGCAAGTTCAGCGACGTAGGGGGGAGCAGACGTGGACGTGAGGCTTGACTCACAAGCCATCCCCAAGAGAGGAAGTTTCAAGTATCTTGGGTCAGTTATTCAAGGGAATTGGGAGATTGACGAGGACGTCACACACCGTATAGAGGCAGGGTGGATGAAATGGAGGTTAGCATCCGGCGTCTTGTATGACAAGAATGTGCCACCAAAACTAAAAGGTAAGTTCTACAAAGTGGTTGTTAGACCGATTATGTTGTATGTGGCTGAGTGCTGGCCAGTCAAGAACCCCCATATCCAGAAGATGAACGTAGCTGAAATGAGGATCTTGAGATAGATATGCGGGCACACTAGGTTGGATAAGGTTAGGAATGAGGATATTCAGGTGAAGGTGGGGCGTGGCCTACATGGAGGATAAGATACGAGAAGCGAGGCTTAGATGGTTCAGGCATGTGAAAAGGAGAAGACTAGATGCCCCAGTTAGGAGGTGTGAACGGTTGGCTTTGGCGGGTATGAGAAGAGGTAGAGGGCGGCCTAAGAAGTATTGGGGAGAGGTAATCAGGCAGGACATGGTGCGATTTCAGCTTACTGAGGACATGACCCTTGATAGGAGGGTGTGGAGGTCAAGAATTAGGGTAGAAGGCTAATAGGTAGTAGGGCGTTTTTCCGACCCTTACCGGGTTGTTTAGGGCTAGTCTGGTAGTATCTTGCCATTGTTCCTATATTGCTAGTATTATAGCTATTTCTTACTATCTTCCGCTTCGATTTTCTAATAGTTTGTCGTGGTTAATGTTTGTTGCTATTGTTAGTGCTATTGCTTTCCTCCATCTATTTTTTCTAGTTCTTACATTGTTGTTATCATTTTTTTGCTATTGTTGTTAGATATTTGATTGTTTTCTATTCATCCTCTCGAGCCGTTGGTCTTTCGGAAACAACCTCTCTACCTTCCCAGAGTAGGGTTACGGCGTGTGTACACATTATCCCCAGACCCCACTTATGAGATTTCACTAGGTTTGTTGTTGTACCTTCCCTAGATCCACAGCAAGCCATATAAAGCTCATCATATTATGTAAAATTTATAAATGATTAATTTAAGAGTCAACCTCAATGTGATCTTATAGCTAAGAGAGCTGTCAACTGGAACTACTTACTTGGTAACTTTAACTTTAATACCATGGAATTCAGATGTTACCAAATCTATAAGTTGGAAATTTTATTCACAATCTTGAAACTTAACGAGTTCATAAACCTTTCAATGGAGCAATTTTGCTATACTTTCAGATACTTCTGGAGTTCTTACAAGGTTGCAATTTAAATTGGAATTCTTCTAAGTTTATAGTACCCCCAAGAATGAAATATAAATTGGATAGCAGAACCTAAACATGCAGAGGAAGATGGAATCAAATCCACAGTATTAAAAGACAAGTAATAAATGTGTTTCATTTTCATATTTGAAGCTCAAAAGCAGTCCCTTGAAATGCTATAGCAATATATGCGTACATGTTATACATAGTCCGGAATCAAATAAGTTGGGTTTTACTCACATCTTTGGAAAAAGAATCATGTCACAAATGCTTGCAAGTGAAGTTGAGTTATGATGCAATGGCGATGAATATGGCACAAAACAATTAGTAATAAGGACGATGAGACCACAGCACTTCGTTCCGTGGCTCAAACAATCAGTTTTTCCGGAGTAGAAAGTTGTTATTGAGGAAGAACAGGAGGTGAAATCATACGAGTGTTGTATGATTGACAGTGTCTGCATTTTTGCCCGATGGATGTGGAAGAATACTTCAGTTGTGTCATTACAGTCATTACACAGAATCCAAACCTGCAAGTAAACAAGTTAGTTAAGAGAAACCATAGGTATTCATCATGTAAATGAAAACCAATAGCATCAGAGGCAGAGCCAGGATTTGAAGTAGAGACGGATCTACCTTATGAGGTAGGGGTACCATAGCACCCGTTCGCTTCGCCAAAATTCTTACTATGTATACAATATCTCTGTGAAGAAACGTATAAATGGATAGAGTGGCACCCAAAAGTCACAAAGTGGAAGCGGGTGCCATTGGTTCAGCCTTTCCTTTGAAGGCTTTCCTTGGCCTCATGAATGCAAGTTTGATTCCCTGTTGGAGCAGCTCCTTTGATTTTTCCTTTTTTCTACTTATTAAGATTTTCTTTATTTTCAGCTTGAGCCCTAGCGCCTCACCTCTTTTCCTTCTTTTTCGGTTATTTCCCTCCTTTTATTACTTGCTAAGCCTCTCTTCTTCATTTCTTTAACTTTCAGTACTCATTTTGTTTCTATCATTTTACCTTACTTTATGAACAATTATTTTCTATAGGTAATTTGAATTGATGTTAATTAGCATATAATTTCTTTATTTTTAATGAAACGATATTAATTTATATATTGGAATATAATTTGAACAATATCTTCTATTGGGTTTTGAAAAAACATTAAATGGCTTGATTGATAGTCGTTTTGAGTCTAATATGATAGGTTGAATGTTGAAAGTTTTTCTTTGAAAATAATTGTCATATAACTCAACAATTAAGATGGAAAAATAAACAAAGAACAATACAAGTAAATTAATCTAGTCAAACAAAAAATATATAGTGTAGTTAAGGTACTCTTTAAGCAAATATTTATATTGGAGGCGCTCTTTCATGAAATATTATTTTTCTTTTGCATTTTTATTTAGAATGTTTTTAAATTAAGCGTTAAAAATTTGAACTAAAATCGAACTTATTTGCTTTGTGAATGAAAGGCCTATTCAAATTAACCAAAAACTAACCGAACTAACCAATTATTCCTAATCTGTCTTTGTAGCTACTGACATGTATATTGTATGCATAACATGGTGGCACCCGCAACCTTCGAATCCTGGATCCGCCTCTGATTTGAAGCTTATGGGTTCGGGATTCTAGTCCTTTTATGTTAGATGGGTTCGAAGTTAATAAATTATCCATATTCAACAGATATTTTAAGATAAATACAGAGTTTGGACCAAAGTTATTGGGTTCGACTGAACCTGTAGCCAAAAGGGCTAGCTCTGCCCCCGAATAGCATGGACTTTTACATGCACTAAGGCACTGTGGAACATTAAACACCCAACCCTCCTTGCGTGTCCTCAGTAATTAACAGCCAAAACAACTACATGTAACAAATATGGGGTTAAGAAAAGGAAGTACCTTCTTATATCTGAGATCTTCAGGCATGATTGTTTCTTCAATCTGAAAAGAAGAAATTTTTACTTTTAAGGTAGGACTGAATACATCTAGCTAGTTAAACAGCAGTCTTGGAAATAAAGATTAGAGAAACCTTACTCTCCGGCCCCAGCCCCAACAACCGAAAGTTAAACAAACAAAGCCATGACGTAACCATGGAGGTGTAGCCACTATTATCCAAATTGTATCCTAACCGTCCCGTAGCCTACATTGCAACCAAAATCAAGTCCTACTTAATCTTTGACTGAATGAGCTCAATTAGTAGACTATTACACTATGGGAAAGCCTATGATACCTCTTCTGTGGCATATGAATTTTGATTATGAGAGTGAGTGAACTCTGTCTATCTTGAGTTCCTATTTGTTTGTGAATTTTATTTTATGTGGAACTACTCTCTATTCTTTTGGTGTGAGGGCACATTAATTGTGAAGGAAAGGTAATGATGTTGACCTCTGTGTTAGAGTAAGAGAGCAGGTTGTGAAAAATGCATGGTGCTTTTGAGTCGAGCTTTGAGACTAGGATGTTATGATAGAGTGCTTAATTTGCTTTAAATAGTCTTGGCGTGATGTGTTGGGATTGTTTGATGAAAAGGCCGTCCATATGTGAAGTGTAGTTTGATTGCTCGAGGACGAGCAATGGTTTAA
Organism: Nicotiana tabacum; assembly: GCF_000715075.1. Classification (NCBI taxonomy): domain Eukaryota; kingdom Viridiplantae; phylum Streptophyta; class Magnoliopsida; order Solanales; family Solanaceae; genus Nicotiana; species Nicotiana tabacum. The sequence goes on from NC_134093.1 coordinate 32,406,685, forward strand.
GTGTGGGGTGTTGATGGTAGGCTATAAACCCGTATTTTAGCCGTAGTTTACATTCTAATTACTATATTTTACGTGTGCTCGAACTTAAATGATGGTGATTTGCACTTATTATGTGTTTTATGCTTGCAGGAAATGATTCTGAGTTAAAAGGATAAATTGGAGCTAAATCGAATAATTTGGAGCTTTGAAGTCTGAGTAAAAGAATTAAATGGGGATCGCATCCGGGGCTCGTGGACCGGCGTTGCATACGTAAATGGGAAGAAAGTGCAAGGGCTAGAACAAATGTACTAATGCGATGCATTAAGTGTAGCAGTGTGCGACACATTAGTGCAAATGTGTGTCAGATGTTGACAAGTTCAGAGACTGGGAGTTTTGTGGTCTGACAAGAAAATGCACTATTGCTGCACAGCCCGCGCCGCATAGTGCCACGCACTAACACAAAAGTCCGTCAGACACGGGGAGTTCAGAGAGTTTGCAACTGTGTAAACTACACTAATGCGACGCGTAGTGCAAAGCACTGTGCGACGCATGAAGTGTAAAAAGTTTGTAGGTTTTCCCACTTCGGCTCAAAGAGGGTAATTTCATCCGAGTTCGTTCCTACTTGGTATAAATACTCTGAAAACACGTTTTTTGAAAGACTTTTGACCTACAAAAGATTGGAGAACTAACCAAGGCAAGAAGACACAATAATTCAACAAGATTTCAACCAACGATCACTGCAATACGAGAGTTTATGTCGAATCATTATCATTGATGTCTTCTATGTTTTTAAACCTCATTGAGATGACTTTTTCCATTGCTATGGAGTAAATTCCATTAGGGTATTGACAGATATGATGTTTTGACAACTTGATTGGGGATTCAATTCTTGATAATTGTTGGAATTAATTGATGGAGTTTTAATTTGTATTGTGGAGTTATTTCTTATTTTCCTTTTTCAAAAGAGGAGCTTGATATTGAATTGCTTTACATCTAATGCTCTAGTTTAAATTCGTGATTCAAATAGGTAATCGAAAGAGCCTCTTGAATTGTTAATCGAACTAGAAAATAGGGAAATATTCGTGAGAAGTTACCCTTTAGACCATAACCATCATTTTATTCGTTGTAATTATTTACCGTGCTTCAATTGGATCAATTACTGAAATTAACGTTTAATCGACAGAGGAACATTAACTTAAGTGTAATCTGATTATCTGTTGAATTCGCGGGAATCAACCGTATTATAGAGTAAACTAACTCAAGAATTGGGTCTCGTATCAATTATCTTGCACATGTCTAGTCAATTACCCTTATTTCTCTCATTGATATCTCTTCGTTGCTCATCTGCCGTCTTTTGTGATCAATTGTTAATTGCTTAATTTTTAGTAGTTAATCGTAGTTGATAAACATCAAATCAAGTGTTAATTTTCCTGGATAGTAATCAACTGAACATTATTCGAACACTGTTAAAATCCAATCCTTGTGGAGACGATAATTAAACTATACTATTTTTTACTAGCGAGCAATAATTGTGTGTTGTGTTTTGCGCTCGTTAGGACTAATAGAGAAGGGTACAAGAAGGCTAAGAAATAGTTGAAGTTAAGGTCACGGAGGCTAAGACTGCAACGATTGGTCTTCTATATGAAGAACTAGGGACAAAGGTGGGGACAAGAAGTTGTTCCGACTGGCTAAGGTGAGGGAAAGGAAGGCTCGTGATCTGAACCAAGTGGGGTGCATCAAAGACGAGGAAGGCAGAGTCTTAATGGAAGATGCATTAAATTGGATAGCAGAACCTAAACATGCAGAGGAAGATGGAATCAAATCCACAGTATTAAAAGACATGTAATAAATGTGTTTCATTTTCATATTTGAAGCTCAAAAGCAGTCCCTTGAAATGCTATACCAATATATGCGTACATGGTATACATAGTCCGGAATCAAATAAGTTGGGTTTTACTCTCAGATCTTTGGAGAAAGAATCATGTCACAAATGCTTGCAAGTGAAGTTGAGTTATGATGCAATGGCGATGAATATGGCATAAAACAATTAGTAATAGGGACGATGAGACCACAGCACTTCGTTCCGTAGCTCAAACAATCAGTTTTTCCGGAGTAGAAAGCTGTTATTGAGGAAGAACAGGAGGTGAAATCATACGAGTGTTGTATGATTGACAGTGTCTGCATTTTTGCCCGATGATGTGGAAGAATACTTCAGTTGTGTCATTACAGTCATTACACAGAATCCAAACCTGCAAGTAAACTAGTTAAGAGAAACCATAGGTATTCATCATGTAAATGAAAACCAATAACATTAGAGGCAGAGCCAGGATTTGAAGCTTATGGGTTCGGGATTCTAGTCCTTTTATGTTAGTGGGTTCGAAATTAATAAATTATCCATATTCAACAAATTCTTTTTACACAAATATAGAGTTTGGACCAAAGTTATTGGGTTCGACCGAACCTGTAGCAAAAACAACTACATGTAACAAATATGGGGTTAAGAAAAGGAAGTACCTTCTTATATCTGAGATCTTCAGGCATGATTGTTACTTCAATCTGAAAAGAAGAAATTTTTACTTTTAAGGTAGGACTGAGTACAGCTAGTTAGTTAAACAGCAGTCTTGGAAATAAAGATTAGAGAAACCTTAATCTCCGGCCCCAGCCCCAACAACCGAAAGTTAAACAAACAAAGCCATGACGCAATTCCTTTCATTTTCCAGAGTCCTTAAACTGACATAGCTAAAGAATTAAGCATACAGCATTGCCAACTTAAGAAGTAAAGGAATCATAACCAAAACCTTAAAACTGCCAACAGATTTGCGAATTCAGATGTGGACTTAACATAAATTTATTGAAAACAGTTGAGCAAAAAGGTCTTATAGTCATCCAAATATCTATGTACCAATGCTTAACCTGTTCTCAAGTCATTATGCATGCACACAATTTTCGATGAAAAGATTATGCATCCTCAAGCAATTGGACAATCCCAAGCATTTGGGACTGATCAAGATTCAAGAAATGGGACTTGGATCATATAGTTAAACTTGCAAGTGGTAATGCTCTACCTGTTCTGAGGTCCGATTCTTTAAAAACAGAAGTAGTTCTAGAATGTGCTTAAAACAGAAATCAGCCATGAAAAAGTTCATTAAGCATGCAAGCAATTCCTACGATAAGATGCACCCTAAGGAAATTGGACGTGGACGAATTTCCTGAAGGTTAAAATTTTAACCTACCTCTTCATCCATTCGTTTCCAAGCTTTGGACATGTCTATAATTGATCTAGAACATATTGGGCAGCAGTATCTGAGTTAAAGAAAAATGGGTCAGTAAACATAAAACTTCTCTTTCCATCCAACAGGACTCAAAAAACAACATAAATAGATAAATACGGAAGTGATTACTTGTCACGCTTTATCATCTCGTGGTAGCACTCAGTGTGCATTGTGTGCCCACATTTCATCACACTTGTGTCTTTCAGAGAATCAAAGAGAAACTGCATTAAAAGAATTAGAGCATTATGAATGACAGGAACATTTAAAGGCAGGATCCACAGCAAGAAGACTACAGTTACGCAACATACCTCATAACAAATGGGACAATGATGCCGCATGGAGTTCTCCACGCACGAGTGGTTATTACGCAGGCTAACTGAATAACAAGAGCCTGCAGAATGAATTCCATAAGTAGGTGAAGAAGCAAATGTACCAAACAACACGAATGAAGAAGCCACAACATTATGTGAGTGCCACTGTGTGCAACACGAAATCACAAAGAAGAAAGGGATATTTTCACCAGACAATTGGCGACTTCCCTATATGAGCGATAGAAATGAAATTGAAAAGCTTTACTCAGTTCTCTTACTGTAGATTCTCTATTTGCATTCTCCAACCAATTAATTAGCCAGTAGATATAAGAAAGCAAAAGCTTGGTCACAACTGGTATTTTCAACAAGCACAACTAAACAAAGCATCAAACCATAGTTGCACAACCAGATCTTTGGAAACATTGAGGACAATCCTACATTCCAATATTTGAAGGGAGAAAAACAACAGAGAGATCTGTAAAATTGAAGAAATATGTAAATGCAATTTGTAATATGCGGGTATAATCACTTACTAAATGACATCTATGCCTCTAAAGGTGTAAATAAAATCTTAACGTTCACCATAGTCATCTTAGCATGTACACTTCCAAGGTAGAGAATCAAGAAACATATTAATGAAGCATACAAGAAAAAGAAAACAGAATTTTCCACAAAGGCTCGAATCCTAAAAAATAGGAAATTGTGATGCGTATGTACCACACTTGCTGCAATGAAAGAAGTTCTCGCGACCACCAACTCTGTGAAAAGAATACATGTCAGACGGGGAACTTCCAAAGCAGAAGATAATTTTAACATCAAAAGTAACAAATGCACTGCGATATGTTGTACACTAACCTGCAGATTCCACAATCATCACAATGAAACTGTCCTTTGTCTATCTGTAACAGGGGAGTCCGGAAATAAGTATTTCGAAAGGTAATGGCAAAAGGGTTTAAAGCCCAAATAATTATCGGATTGCCTTGTTAAAAGGTAACCGAGTTAAATCTCATATTAGTAAAATGCACAGTATATTACATCATCATCATAGAATCTGCACACTTCACAAAAATATTCTCCCATGTTGACGCCACAATTTGTACAAAGGCGAGCGACCTGGATTTGAAATAGAAAGGACGTTATAGCATCAATTCCAGTAATACCAAAACAGAGAAAGAGGCATGAATTCAAGTCAAAAGACACGTACTGGCTGCTCTGTATCACAAACCGAGCAGATGACCTGAAGTACCAAAAGGAAACATACCTCATATCATAACAATTCTTCAAGAATTAAGTGTAACAGATGAATAACTAGCAATGGAAATAGCAGAGATATAACCTGTGTGACATCCTGTCGAACTAGTTCATGCCGATCAAAAATAATACGCAACATGCTCTATTGAAACAAACACAGGAGAAAACATGATAAACTTTCATTAGACAGAGAATATATTAGTCACCATCAAGTAAGTTCAAGAGATTGATGAATCAAAGTTACCGTGGCTTCATTGTGACAATGACGGCAGTCAAAGACCTCGTTGCAGCAAGGGGCTCTAATCTTACATCTTCTCCTATAGTGCTTGCATCTATCACAAATCCAAAATCAGTTAGTAAGAACAATTAGGACTGTAAGAAAAAAATATAAAGGCTAAAACAATCGAGATTGAAGATTTCTACAGGAAGATGGAAACTAATATTAGTGCAACTCAATATTAGGGACCTCAATCAAACACTTACGCCCTTCATTCTAATCATACGACGTAGTTTGACTCGGCATGGAGTTTTAGAAAAGAAAAAAAAAGACTTTAGAAACTTGTGATCTTAAACATAGCATGCCATATCATCTATATGGCTATAACATTAGCATTTGTGTGGCTATAAAAGCTTTTTATTTTAATGATAAAATGAGAAATTTAAAGTTAAATCATTTTCAAATATAAATGTGTCATTCTTGAGTCTTGACTAATAAGGAAATAGTGCTACATAAATTGAAATAGAGGGAGATGAAGTTTCAATCTTAAAACACAAAGATAAAATGCACACTAAGAATGTTTCGATCCTACGTACAGATAAATTTACACAAAATCAAGTTTCAAGTTACACATCAAATCAACTTTTACCTCAGCGTCTGAAAGAGTTAAAACACACACATATTTATAAATCACATCACCTCAAAACATAAATTCCACTAATCAAACAGTTCAAGAAAAGAAAGAAAGAACATTCTTTATGGGGTAAAAACAGCCATATCAAATCATCCCACCTTCTGATAAAGAGAAACAAAGATAAACACCAACAAGTCTAAAGTTGAAATATTTACATACTAAACATGAGTAATGCAAATTGTATAACAAAAAGAGAGATTACCCATAACCCATTTTGCCAAAATCAAGGCGTTCATTGCAAGAACCTCCCATTTTGTTTTGCAGAGAAAATACTAACACCCCCACCACTACCACAGCTCAAGAAGGAGAGCAGAGAAGAAAGTAGTGGGTGGTGGGTCTCAGAGAAAAAATGAAAATGATGGATTTATTGCTCAAAACCCAAAATTTAATCGAAGTAAAAATGCCATCTTGTCAAGTGGATAGACGTCCTTTATAGTTGGGGATTTAATAATAGAGATCATGCCATTTAAAGTAATAAAAATAATACCAAAATTGGAAAGGGTGGCTGTAGCTCAAAACCCGAAGTTCTATCTTGTCAAGGGGACACAGATCTTAGATCTCACAAAATATATTAGTACTCCTCCGCCGGCGTTTGTACATAAGAATTGTGAAAATTTCGAAAAAAAATAAAATATTTGAAGTAAAAATAGTATTTTGAAAATTAGAGTTGTGTTTTGATGTAAATATTTTGGACCTATTTATGAATTTTTGTGAGTGATTTGAGTCGTAAATTTTGAAAAATAATTTTTTAGAGTTTTTAAAATTTCTAAATAAATTCGAAATTCAACTTAAGATGGACTTTGAAATTTTCATGGCGCATTGGTTCCGGAAAAAAGTGAAACATTTTCGGAAAAAAAAGTCAAAAATAAAAGCTATGGCCAAACGGGCCCTTATTTGCACTAAATCATTAGAAGTAACTCTATAACTAGTCACAAATTAGCTCTTTAATTTATCATAGTAAAGTGAGTAACTTTTCTTTTGGGTTAAGAAACATATCATGAATGTTTTTTTTTGTACAAAATGAGGAAATCCTCTCTAATATCTACTTACAATTTGAATTAAAAAAAAATTATAAAGATCACACGTGCTATTTCTCACTATCCTTCTTTAAAACAGGTTACATAAATAAAGTAATATTTGTAATAGATTAGAAAATCAACTTTCCCATTCAAAGACTAGGTGCAAATTGTTTGATCAAAAAATATAACCTCCGTTTAAACTATTAAATTTACGTAGCATGAGGTTAAATCTAACTAAGGATAATAACTCTAAATATTAAGTACAAAAACGTATAGTATATGAGACAAATTCCGTATATGGTTGGTGATAATAAACGTAATATACTCTTAAAGTAAGAACATAAAGGGTGATATAACTAACAATAAATGTCAATAAATGGCATTTAAGTAAATAAAGAGAATGATTCACCCGATAATAAATGGGTGGGACGAATATTTTGTCTGATAATGATAAATGACAGATAGATCCAAGATTCGCATGAACGATCCTCAGATCTGATGGAAAAGCGGGGAATAATATATGAACAAGAATATTTGTAAAAATATAATCTTTGTGTTTTTGCAAGAGAGAGAATCTTCTTCTTAAAAGTATTTTTATGATAATGAATATTACATACCCCTATCATTGTGTCACGACCCAAAATCCAACTAGTCGTGATGGCACCTAACCCAACCCGCTAGGTAAGCCAACTTTCAATTATCCAATTACAATATTAATTATTTAAAAGAGAATATCTAAAACCAATACATTTCCCCAAGAACTGGTAGTACAAATAATGAGCTTCTAAGAATAGAGTATACAAAGCGGAAATGAAATAAATACATAGTCTGTTTGAATAGTACATAAACAGAGCTTTTATAAATCTAAGGCTACCCTAAACAAGAGGTAGCTACAACAGGAACGCAGGTACATCTTCAAATCCGGCAATCATCGAACACAGCCACAACGGCAGCCAATATCTGCACGCAATATGCAGAAGTGTAGTATTAGTACAACCGACCCCATGTACTGAGTAAGTAATAAACCTAGCCTTAGGTTGAAAGTTGTGACGAGCTTCTACCAAGGTTAGAATCCAACTTCCATAACCAACAACAGTTCATAACAATATTAAACAAGTAATACCAGAAGTAACTCAAAGAATAAATGCTCAGCTAAATCACGACTTCTGAAAATAGTTCTGCCTTTCAAGTATATCAATGAAAACCCGAATCATTTACTGAAGTTACCAAAAATATGAATAACTTTGAAAACAATAATTTTTCCAAAATCCTTTCAATAATAAATAAAATATCTCATTTTCCTTCCTAGATAACTAGTGTGAAACAAATGCATCACTATGCCCATCTGTCAACATGTGTGAGAAATCATGAATAATGTGATACCGTACAGCATGAGGAAAACACATCTCTATGCATATATGTCATGTGTGCATGTCTATGCAATGTATCTCAGAGATTTCACTCATGTACTCACACTCTCAAAGTACTCAATCTCATTGTCTCGCATTCTCTCTCACTGTGCTCAGCACACTCAATCACTCAGTGCTATATAATACCTGTTGCGGCGTGTAGCCTAATCCCTGTTTATTATCGACTGCGCTCACTGGGGGTGTGTATAGACTCATGAGGGGCTCCTACAGCCCAAGCGCTATAAGCACGGACAACTCACGTTCTATAATGTTATATCTAGATTCATACGGACAACTCACGTGCTATAATAATATAATATATGGATCCGCACGGCCAACTCACGTGATGCACGACCAACTCACGTGCAATAGTATAATATATATAAAGCCAACATGGCCTGCTACGGCGTGCAACCCGATCCCAAAAATATCCTCACAATCAGGCCATCGGGCTCCCTCAGTCATCAATCTCTCCAGTCTCTCTCTCATGTGCTCACAATGTCATGAGAATAGCCCAAAATGATGATATGATGTATCAATAAATAACAATAGAGATTGAGATATGATATGTAATGAAATGAATATGACAGAGTATGAATTTCAATTTAAACAAATAATTCACAATAATATGACCGATGTGGGTCCCGATAATACTGGCACACAACCTCGACATGATTTTTAATATGCTTTTCAGCTCAATTTCTTTAACTCATAAAACCGCATAGAAAATGTCAAGATCATTTAACTACAAAATTCCACAGAAATAATTATGTCACAATTTTTATAGTGCACACCCACACGCCCGTCACCTAACATGTGTGTCACCTCCCAACAATTCACGAAATACATATATTCAGGGTTCATACCCTCAACTCCAAAATTAGAAGAGTTACTTACCTCGAACAAGCCAAATCCAATGTCGAGCAAGCTAAGCAATGCTCCAGAAATTACATTATGCGCGTATCAACTTCCAAACTGATCGAATCTAGTCACAATTACTTTGATTCAGCTCACAAAAATTATAAGAATTAATTCCATATCAAAATACTAATATTTTTCAAATATTCCGAAATTACACTAAATAATTACGCGTGGGGCCCACGTCTCGGAACACGACAAAAGTTATAAAATATGAACGCTCATTCAACCACAAGTCTAACCATATAAATTTTACTCAAATCCGACATCAACTCAACCCTAAAATCTCCAAATTAAACCAAGAGAGGTTTCACAATTTTTCAACTTAATTCACCAATTAAATATTAAAAGCAACCATGGATTCGGGTAATTTAACCAATATTGAGTTAAGAACACTTATCTCGTTGTTTTCTCTGAAAATCTCCCAAAAATCGCCTCAATCCGAGTTCCAAATCGTTAAAAATGGACAATAGGAAGTCCCATTTTCTGAACTTAAATTTCTGTCCAGACCTCTCATCTTCGCGAACGCGACAGGTCCCTCGCGTTCGCAAAGCACAACTCGACTGCCCACAAATTTAACCCTTTGCGAACGCGACCGTGGCTTCACGAACGTGAAGCTTTACCATCTCAGACCTTCGCAAATGCGACCACCACCTCGCAAACGCATAGAACAAGGACCTAGAGTCCCCAATAGCCTCACTCCTCTTCGCGAATTCGTGGTGCACACACGGACCATACCTTCGCATTCACATCCTCCCCTTCGCGAATGCGAAGAACAAACCCTCACACTCAGAAAACACTCTTCGCGAACGCGAGGGCCCACTCGCGAACGCGAAAGAGAAAATCAAAAAAATGCAGCAACAGATATCAACAATCTCACCAAGGCCAAAAATGATCTATTAACCCCCCGGAACTCACCCGCGCCCCTTGGGACCTCAATCAAATATACCAACAAGTCCTAAAATATAATACGAACTTAGTCGAGCCCTCAAATCACCTCAAACAATGCTAAAACCATGAATTGCACCTCAATCCAAGCCTAATGAACTTTGAAACTTTCAATTTTTACAAACGACACCGGAACCTATCAAATCACGTCTGATTGACCTAAAATTTTGCACACAAGTCATAAACAACATAACAGAGCTATTACAATTTTCATAATCGTATTCCGACCTCGATATCAAAAAGTCAACTCCCCCTCCCCAGTCAAACTTCCCAAAAATTCAACTTTCGACGTGGTACAAATACACCGCCCAGGATATTGCGCGTTCTACGTGTATCCGTTCTATGTAGGCTATTCATTTCCTCTTCTCCAATTGGCGGAGGAATTTTGCCGCTACTATGGCATCTGCCCGGCCTAACTCTCCTCTTACATTTACAAGCTTATCCGCATATTGACGAAATATGCGGAGTTGGCTGGCCGTGAGGTCTCTCTTCGCCAACCGATGCACCTCTTCGCCCCTAGTTTCTATAGGGGGATGATGTTGCATCTTCGTCACCGAGAAAGTAAAAGTTTAGTAATAAGGATGGACGATAAAGAAAATCGTCAGTTCTGGTTTAACTACTTCTTCGTCAAAATCGAGGACGTGGTAGCCAACGCGAGTGAATTCCCTGAGGCTTGGAATTATGCCCGTAAGTATCTTTTCCAAGCATTTGTTTTGCCTATTTTTAGTCGGAGTCAAATATTTCGTCTTTCTCTCGCACAACCGAGAATTCGCCCCCTTCTTTGGTTGCGGACATTCATGACTGGGTCAGCCAGGTCTTGCCTCTCACAACGGGGATTCGTGAATGGCCAGATTTTATCAAGAAATTTGGGCTCGCACCTTCAGTAAGCGGTGAGTTCGTCTAATCTGTATTCACTTATACGTTTGTTATCTTTTGTCCATGCCATTTCGACCTCATGGTCGCCTGCTCGTTACGATTTTGTGTAGGAAGTGACATTCTTTTAGCTTTTCGTTTGCAGCCCGAGGATCTTCGAAAAGGCTGAAGGCTCGTGCTCTAGCGTTTCGCAAAAGGAAGGCAACTTATGTTCCTTCTGCCGTTGTGAGTTCTACTCGGTCATCGACTATGCCTGACACGGGACTCTCAACTTCTCCTTTACATCATCTAATAGATGAGGACGACGAAGAGGAATCATTGCCGAACGGTGATAATTTGCTTCCCCGTAAGAGGCGATCTGTAGATGTCGAAGAAAATGTTGTCCGTGCGGGGAGCTCAGTGATGGAGGATTTCGTCATCCGAGAAACGACGACCATAGATCTTAGAGATGACACCGAATTACCGTCCATGATTCCGTAGTTATCGGGGGTCGAGGAGAATATATCTCTCCCTAAGGCCATGAAGGATTTTGAGGGGCCATCGGCGAGAGTCCCTAACATCTTATGGTAGGATGAGCCATCGGCCTTGCTACCAGCCGAGGATCCTTCTTCCCGGTTTAACACAAAGCGGAAAAGCGTAGACGAAGAAGGTTATGAGACGGGCTCCGATATGGATGCTGAGGAGGTGAGGATGATGTAGGGAAGGTCTTACCCAACTTCAGGTGAGATTGGATGGGACCACGTAGACTATTGCGATCCCCTTGGACCGGGATTTGCTGGTGGATACCGATGATGTGGTCCCTTCTCTTGGTCCCCTCTGTTCCGACATGGAGGGTAAAACCCTTGCGAAGCTAAAGGATGCTACTTTGTCGAGGAGTATAGCTAGCCTCGCTCTTAAGGTATGCCTTTGAATTTTTTTTTTTGTTCTTTTTTCTTGTTGAGCTCAATTTCATTCTTATTCCTCATTTTCTGTCTTTCTTTTAGACCGTGATTTTGGAGATTGAGAGCGCCCGGTGGAAGAAGAGGCCTAAAGCCATTTTTCAGAAGATAGAGCGGAAGTATCATGAATACCGTGATAAACACCGTGAGCTTTGCAAGCGGCTTGGTGGGAGCAGCAATTTTTGGGATCTCCGAGACGAACTGAAGGAGAATGATGATGAGTTGGTAAGGGTCATCAGAAAATGCAGCGAATTCGAGGGGGCGTTAAGGGACAAAGAAGAAGAACTCTAGGTGAGTAAGGGGGTTAAGGCTCAATGCTCCAATCTTCAAGCCTAGGTGGTTTCATTGTGTGCCGAGCTCGAGAAGTGTCAGCTCAAAGTGGACGCTCTGAGTGGCGAGGTTGCTGATAAGGTGGCGTGCTTAGAGAAGGCGAAGTTGTCTCAGTTGTCGGCTGCGAGAAAGGCAGATGTTTTCACTATCGCATTCCGCATTCTTCTTTCTGAGTGGGAGAGTTCTTTGGAGATGGCCAGGCTCAGGGAGGAGCGGATATGGGAGCTGGAGAAAAAGGCTTCTAGTCTTAGTGATCGAGTTGTAGTTCTCGAGGTCAAGAAGGCACAGATGTTGGCTCAGCCATCCTCGTCCCGCACATTTGCTTTTCCTGATGTTCCGCAGGATTTGTACGAGGAATGGATTCACGCCGAGGCCTAGCTGGATATATTCAGGGATCTGATGGGGACATGGGTTGTTTCAGAAACTGACTTCGAGGACGCTCATGCTAAGGCACGTAAAGCTCAGTTTGCATGTGGCTATGATCCCGCTACACCGGAAGTCGGTGACAACAAGGAGGATGTGGGAGTGGATTGGATCGAACATGATGCCTGGTATGAGGATGAATATCTCGCTAGTGATGACGAGGAGATAGGTGGAGACGGTCTGGGCGATCAAGTTGGTGGCGTTGGTGGGCCAGGCGGTGATTAATTGCTCTTTTTTGTTTAGCAACAGACTTGTGCGTACTTTTTGTAGGCGTGTAACCTTTGTAAAAATATTCTAAGTATGAAGTGTTAGTTTTGTTATTCGTACCTGATTCCTTTTCTTTGTTCGGGTTTGTGCACTTTTCTGATTTTGTTGCTTGATTGCCTTTGTAGTAACAGATTTGTTTGAGTTGGCTGAATGAGATTTAAAGTAGCCTTCATTTAGTTAAGGCCATAGGCCGATTAGGTGTTAATTCGAATGAGGTCGAATATAACCTTTAATTAATTGAGGCCATGGGCCGAATATGTGCTAATTCGAACGAGGTCGAATGTAACTTTTAATTAATTGAGGCTATGGGCCGAATAGGTGCTAATTCGAACGAGGTCGAATGTAACTTTTAATTAATTGAGGTCGTGGGCCGAGTAGGTGCTAATTCAAATGAGGTCGAATATAACCTTTAATTAATTGAGGTCGTGGGCCGAATAGGTGCTTATTCGAACGAGGTCGAATGTAACATTTAATTAATTGAGGTTGTGGGCCGAATAGGTGCTAATTCAAACAAGGTCGAATGTAACTTTTAATTAATTGAGGTCGTGGGCCATGTAGGTGCTAATTCGAACGAGTTCGAATGTTACCTTTGCTTGGGGAGTGAAAAGGTTTACATATTTCTAGGCTCCGGCTGGTAGTTCAGTCTCAGTCCCGGCCTATCTAGTCCCTTCATTGGTCGAGTTGGAAAAATAGTGAGAGATCGAGCAATGAACTGGTCGCCCAGTGTCTTCGTCTATGCGCACTTTAATCCTAAAGTATCCCCGTCATCGCCTCGTTAAAAACCTTCTCGAGAAAATCCAATTGGGATAAAACTCGTGTAAGGGAAAAAGAGTACGACTTTGGGGACCTCATCCTTTAAAAGTTGTAGTACTTGAGGTGTGTAATATTCCAGTTGTTTGGTAGTCGCTTTCCTTCCACTATTTCTAGTGTGAATGACCCTTTTCTTGCTGCTGCCGTGATTTTGTAGGGGTCGTCCCAGTTTGTTCCTAGTTTGCCTTCTTGTGGGTATTTGCTTGCTTGTGTTTTAGCTTTAAGCACATAGTCTTCGATTTTAAGTGACATGATCTTTGCCCTCTTGTTATAGTAGCGTTCTGCTTGTTGCTTTTGGGCGACCATTCTTACATAAGCCATATCTCTTTGTTCCTCGACTTCGTCGAGTTTTTGCCTTCTACTATCATCATTCTGGGGTTCGCTTTCACGGAAGTATCTAAGACTAGGCTCCCCGACCTCGACTAGTATTACTGCATCAGTCCCATAGAATAATGAGTATGGCGTTTCCCCTGTGCTCGATTTTGGCATTGTTCGGTAGGCCCAGAGTACTTCTGGTAATATCTCCGGCCATAGTCCCTTAGCGTCTTCGAGTTTCTTCTTCATAATGTTCAGTATTGACTTGTTGGAGGACTCTGCTTGCCCGTTACCTGCGGGGTGATAAGGCATTGACAATATTCTTTTGATGTGCCATTTTTCAAAAACGTCGGTGACCTTCTTTCCTGCAAATTGAGGTCCGTTATCGCAACTGATTTCTTTGGGAAAATCGAAGCGGCATATGATGTTCTTCCATATGAAGGTAAGTACTTCAAGTTCGCGTATTTGGGCGAATACTCCTGCTTCCACCCATTTAAAGAAATAATTAGTTAAAACCAAGGAAAATTGTATGTTACCTCGTTCGGCCGGGAGGGGGCCCACGATATCTATTCCCCATTTGATGAACGGCCAAGGGAAAGTTACTGAGTGTAGGTGTTCTCCTACTTGCTGGATCATTGGAGCTTACATCTGGCATTGTTCATATTTTTTTACGAAATCTGCAGCCTCATTTTTCATGGTGGACGAGTAATATCCTGCTCGTATGAGGCATCTGACCAAAGCTCGATTGCCGTAGTGAGCTCCACAGTGGCCTTCGTGCACTTCTTCAAAGACGTGCTACGTCTGATTTGGGCCCAAGCATTTCGCCAGGGGGCCGCCATATGTCCTTTTGCACAGGTCGTTGTGAACGATATTGTACCTGGCCGATTGCATTCGTAACTTCTTGGCCTCTTTTTTATCATTGGGGAGTATGTTGTCCTGCAAATATGTAATAATACAGTTGCCCCAGTCCCAAGTTAGGTTTATGGTTCTTACCTCGATTTGGTCTATTGACGAGTTGAGGAGGTGGACCACATTTTGGTATCCGGTTGTGAGTTTTTTGGTGGTTGCTGCTAATTTGGTGAGGTTGTCCGACTCAATATTCTATGCTCGGGGAATCTGGTCTAGCTGACATTCGTCGAACTCGGGTAGTAGTTTGTAGATTTCAGTCTGGTATTTTTGTAACCTTTGCTCCTTGATTTGGAAAGTTCCTGTGATTTGGTTGACCACGAGCTGAGAATCGCAATGCAGCCTTAGCCGCTTCGCCCCATATTTGAGTGGTAGTCTTAGTCCTACAATTATGGCCTTATACTCGGTCTCGTTGTTAGTCATGTCCGGGCACCTTATTGACTGACAAATTACTTCGCCTGTTGGGACTTCGAGTATGAGTCTCACCTCGGACCCCGACGCGTTAGATGCACCGTCGGTGTATAGGACCCAGAGTTCGTGTATTGGGGAAGAAGCGTGGATGACTTCCTTTTTGATTTCGGGTAGTATGTGAGCACTGAAATCGGCGACGAAGTCGGCGAGGACCTGAGACTTTATCGTTGTTCGCGGCCGATATGTAATTTGGTGCTCGCTTAGTTCGATGGCCCATTTGGCCAATCTGCCCGAAAGTTTGGGTTTGTGTAAAATTCTTCTTAAGGGGAAAGTCGTGACAACCGAGATGGGGTGCCATTGGCAAAACGGTTTAAGCTTCTGTGAATCTACGACTAAGGCCAGAGCTAGCTTTTCAAGATAGGGGTACCTCGTCTCTGTGTAGACTAGTGTCTTGCTAATGTAATAGATAGGAGATTGTGTACCTTTATTTTGTTCGACTAAGACTGCGCTTACAACTACTTCGGACACGACGAGATAGACGAGGATAGGTTGTCCTGGTTCCGATTTTGAGAGCAACCGTGGTGAGGACAGGTACACCTTTGACTCCTTCAGTGCTTGGACGCACTCAGGGGTCCATTGGAGGCCGTTCTCCTTTTTGAGTATGCCGAAGAACTTGTGGCACCTATCAGAGGATCGCGAGATGAACCTTGACAAAGCGGCAACACGACCAGTTAGTTTCTGGACTTGCTTTTTAGTGGTCAAGTGCTTTGGTATACCCTCGATAGCCTTGATTTGGTCGGAATTGACCTCGATACCCCACTGCGACACTAGGAAACCCAAGAATTTTCCTGAGGCCACGTGAATTGCACATTTCTCGGGGTTCAGTTTCATGCAGTATTGCCTGAGTATGCCGAAGGATTCTATTAAATGGTCGATGTGCTCTTCTTTCTTTTTGGACTTGACCAGCATGTCGTCGATGTATACCTCCATCGTTTTTTCGAGTTGTTCTTTGAACATCTTCGTCACTAGCCGTTGGTAAGTTGCCCCCGTATTGTTCAATCCGAAAGGCATGACCCTGTAGTAGTACGTCCCCTGGTGGGTGATGAAGGTGGTGTTTACCTGGTCCTCTTCCTCCATAAGGATCTAGCTGTAGCCCGAGTAGGAATCCAAGAAACTCAGCAACTCATGTCAGGTTGTCGCATCGATGAGCTGGTCGATATGAGGTAGCGGAAACTAATCCTTGGGGCAAGCTTTGTTCAGGTCAATGAAATATACGCACATCCGCCACTTGCCGTTCTTCTTTTTTATCATGACCATGTTGGCAACCCATTGGGGGTACTTTGACTCTCTAACGGAGCCATTTTCCATTAATTTTTTTACTTCTTTGCGCACTGCGTCATTGATTGCGAAATTGAACTTACGTCGAATCTGCCTTACCGGGGGTAGAGTGGATCGACGTTCAATCTGTGTGTGGTGATCTCCTTTGGGATACATGGAATATCTGCATGGCTAAAATCAAATAAGTCCACGTTAGTAATTAGAAATTTGCGAAACTTACTCGGTTCTTGGAGTTTGCATCCGATGTAAGCTTTCTTGCTGTGGTTGTTGACATCTAGCTGAACGGGGTCGAGGTCCTCTATGATTGATCATGCGGCCTTGGCCATATAGGGGTCTCTGATGACGTTCTCAATGTTGTCTCCTACCGACCTCGACCTTGTTGATTGCTATGTTTACATCTCTTTATCTCTCATTTGTTGGGTGGTCGGGCAGTCTAGGGCGATGCGGTAATACTCTTGGGGTATGCGTTGTTCCCTACGTATGCCGAATATGCCCCATGGAGTTGGGAATTTGATGACTTGGTACATGATAGAGGGTATGGCTCTCATGGAGTGTATCCATAATCGCCCTATTATGGCGTTGTATGTCGTGCACTGGTCCATGATGTGGAATGTGGTCTCCAGAGTGACGCCACTCGCCAGGATGGGGAGTGTGATCCCGCCAGATGTTCGTTCAACTGAATTGTCAAAGCCTGTTAGTGTGATACAACGTGGTACTATCTTGTCCTCGAGTTTCATTTGTGTGAGTACTCGGGGATGGATAATACACGCGCCGCTCCCATTATCTACTATAATTTGTCTTACGTCGGTATCTAAAATTCATAAAGTAATAACAAGAGCGTCATACTGAGGGAATGCCAAACCGTTGGTATCTAACTTATCGAAAATGATACTTTCTTCGAGTTCATCATATCGTTCATGGGTGATCGACCGTTTGAGCTTGTGGGTTGTGGTGAACTTCACACTGTTGATGGAAGCGTCATCTCTACCGCCGATGATCATGTGGATGGTGCGAGCCGGGGAGGGTGGCTTCAGCGGCCCTTGATGTTGTTCGCGTCCCCTGGCAAAGTTGGTCCTTCCCCGACAGCTCAACAATTCTTTGAGGTGTCCCCGTCACAACATGTTTACGACCTCCTATCTTAATGCGATGCAATCTTCGGTTTTGTGTCCTCGCTCTTGATGGAACTCGCAGAGGGCGTCTGATTTTCTGGTATTCGGGCCCGACCTCATCGTTTGTGGCCACTTAACCTTTGGTCCGAGCTTCTCCAAGGCATAGACGATCTCTGTACGTGACACTCAAAAATTGTGAGCGGATAGTAAAGGGGGCATACCTCTTTCATTACGGTGAGTCCTTGTTCTTGATCGGGGTGGTCCTTCTTCATGGCGAGGTGAGGATACATCAGTAGTTCTGACATATGGGAGATGTCGTTCCCGGTTTGGCCGTGAGGCCGCTGGATCTCTTCTGATGTCACTTCTCCGATCTTTCCTGTATTATGTTTGTACTGAGGTCAGTCGATGGGTCGGCCCATTGAGGTCGTCTTCGTCTGCTCGAACTTTGGCATAATATGCATTATGTATTTCATCCCAAGTTGTTGGGGGTATTTCATAAGCTGACTTAATAATTTTCTTGTCGCTCTTGAACCAGTTTTGTTCAACCCGTTTTGAAAAGCAGCTACCGCCATTCCTTCTGATACATTGAGCAAAGTCATTCTCACTCGGTTGAAATGGGCGAGGAAGTCCCTCAGTCCTTCTCCCGGGGACCATTTGATAGCAAAGATATCATTAACTCTTGCATCCGCCTTCTTGGCCCCGGAATGGGCCGTTATGAACTTATCGGCCATTTCTTATAAGGTTTTGATGGAACGAGCTGGCAGTTGCGAGTACCAGGTTAATGCCCATCCCGCGATGGTTTCACCGAATTTATTCCGCAGAATGGAGGATACTTGTTCTTTGGTGAGGTCATTACCTTTCACAACGGTGATGTAGTGGGTCACATGATCCTCGGGGTTGGTCGTGCCATCGTATATTTTCAGGTAAGGCAGTATTTTGAAAGTCTTTGGTATGGCATACAGGATAACACTATCACTGTACGGCTGCTCGACGAACCGACCGGCATCTCTCTTCGGCAATAACTTAGGAGCGCCCGATATTTTATCGACCCTTTCTTGGTGTTCTTTCACTTGACCCTGAAGTGCCTTGTTCTTATTTTCCATTTCCTCCATCCTTTTCGGAATGGTTGTGAGAGCGCCATCACCTGCATTGTTAACAATATTGTGAGGGATACATGTCGTCGGGGGGAGGGGGGGAGGTTGATCATGTAGCTCGTTCACTGGTAGTGCAGCACAGGTTCTCGCATTTACTGCAGCCGCGTCCTGAATAGGGTTATGGAGGACGTTGGTCAGTGTATCAGTCAGCTAGGCCTCACGGAGTTTCTTTATCGCTGGCGGTGTCTCCTCTCCCACAGATGTGGAGGCTGTCTTGCCAAGGAATTTTGTGATGCTGTAGTGGGGAGGGGTGATCCACTAGGGGAGGCATTGGACATTGTGTCCTCGTCCACTGCTTCAGATCTTTCATGGATGATGTCCATGAGGTTGGTTGGGAGGTCACTCATTATTCTCGTTTTTTCTTCTCTGTTACCTACCATGTTAGATCTATGCATGCAGAGAGAAAAAAGATTCTTTTTTTCATTTTTTTTACGTTGGCAACCGGTGCCGGTGGTAGATCTAGAAGAAACTAAAAAGACTTAGTTAGAGCTCCCCACAGACGACGCCGAATTGTTTGACCAAAAAATATAATCTTCGGTTAAACTATTAAATTTACGTAGTGTGGAGTTAAATCTAACTAAGGATAATAACTCTAGATATTAAGCACAAAAACGTATAGTAGATGAGACAGATTCTGTATATGGTTGGTGATAATAAACGTAAAATACTCTTTAAGTAAGAACATTAAGGGTGATATAACTAACAATAAATGTCAATAAATGGCATTTAAGTAAATGAAGAGAATGATTCACCCGATAATATATGGATGAGACGAGTATTTTGTCAGACAATGATGAATGACAGATAGATCCAAGATTCGCATGAACGATCCTCGGATCTGATGGAAAAATGGGGTATAATATATGAACAAGAATATTTGTAAAAAGGTAATCTTTGTGTTTTTGCTAGAGAGAGAATCCTCTTGTCAAAAGTGTTCTTATCACAATGAATATTGCATGCCCCTATCATTGTCTCTTTTTTATATATATATATGTGGCTTTTTTCCTAGGAAACCCTAATAGTACAAATGCAAGGAATATCCACTAGAATATTCCTTTTTAGTACCTTATCCTGACAAATTAGTTGTTACAAGTTTTATTATCAATAGTCAATCTCGACCTCGACCCTCGCTGATATTTTGACTGCGATCTGTCGATATTTCGTCCACGACTCATATCGGCACCTCAGCCATTGACCTCGCTGCGTCTTGAGCGAGCTCGACCGATAAATTTCTTTAATGCCATATTACGCTAGATATTCTGAAGATAGACTTTGGCCTATACACAAATAAACTTCTTTAGATTTATGTCACGAAAATTACTTTGTTCCTATTCATATGATAGTGTTTGTTAAGGACTTTTAATACTTATGGTCTAAAACAAGCGAGAAACCTTTGTGTGGTTATAAATCAATGAGAAATTAAAAAATTAAAATTATATTAATTCTAAATGAATAAGTATGGTAACTTTGCTTTTTATTTTTGTGTGTGTGGTGATAGTGGAAAAATTAACAGTAAATGCCACTCTATAAAATCTACGGAGTTGTATATAATATTTTCTTTGGAATACCCTTTAAAAATGTCACAAATTAATTACTCCTAATATTTTGCCGTTAAAATATTGTGACAATACCAAAAAGGAAGGATAGACATAGCTTAAAACCCAAATTCAATCAATCTGAAAATGTCACGTAGTCAAGTGGACGCATTTTCTTATCTTATGGGAATTAATAATTGAGAGTATGCCATATTGCCATTAAAATAATGTGAGAATACCAAAAATGGAAATAAGCAGATATGTTGAGATCTGGGGTATAGGGGAAGATAAGATAACGTAGAAGAGGGGGGTTGGGTATGGCCTATGGGGGACAAAGAGACAGGCGCCGGCGCAATTGGCAAATGGAAAGGCAAAGAGTAAAACAAAAAAAAGATTAACTGCTTCCTTGACATTTACACAAACAGTTGTGATACGAAAGCGAAAACCAGTGTGGTTAACTGACAATTCTACAGGATTCCACGTGGGTGTTTCCTATTGGCTGATCCAGCTTAGGGAAACGATCCTTTACCTTGTTCATGGAATGGAAATACATCTCCTGAAATGGACAGGTTCCAAGTTGATTCATCTGAACAATTTGTTTAAGAAGATTTAATCTGAGGCGGAGCTAGCCCATTGATTACGGGTTCGGCTGAATTCAGTCGCTTTAATCCAGATCGTTATTTGTCTTACTAAATTCATTGACATGTAAAAATTATTAATTTAAAACTCAGTAATTTAAAATGACTAAAATATCGAACTCATAAATTCTAAATCTTAGCTTCGCCTATGAATTTAACACATAAAGGCCACCTCTTAATTAAATTTGGATATAGTTGAGTGTAATTAAATAATTTATATATTCGTCTGATCAATAATTATCTGGTTAGTATGCATTATGGATTTGAATGTAATCCAAGGGTCAATTTTTTAATTTTATCTTCTTTTTTTAAAATTTCTTCCCAAATGAGTATTTTACTAATATTATTTTCTTTCAAATAAAGGCTCTTTCTCTTTCCAGCAATGTGAGTTGCTTCTGCTTGTACTCATATTTTTTCCCTTTCCCTTTTTCTTGTTTTTTCTAATTGGCTAATTACATATATACATATTGTAGGGGTAAGGTCTGCGTACAGATTAATTTTCCCAGATCCCACATATTAGGGATCAAAGTGGGTTAGTTATTGTTATTGTTGTACATGTTGTAGTACACTAGTTAGTTCTAGTACTAGACCAAATATTTGTGCGTCTACAGTTCTTCCCGTGTATATTTAAGGTTTTAAACTAGAGTCCTAAACTTCATCTAATTTTAATTCTACGGAAAAAGGTCCAATAATATTCCTAAACTATGGTATATAGCTTACTTTTGTCCTCCATTAGTAAACTGGGCTAGAAATATCCTCCTCGTTAGTAAAATGGGCCACTAATGCCTTCAACCTAACGGCCCTCCACACAAGCCTTCATATCAGCATTTTATAGCTTACATGACATCCACATAAGCTGACATGGCATCCACATAAGCGGAGCCACAAAAACCCGCTCTGATAACCAAATAAGCGGACCTAAAAATGCGAAGTCAGTAACCACAAGGTCCAAACCCCATTTCCAAACAAAAACCACAGGTTCTTCCATGTCCGTTCTTCCATGGCGATTTGAGAGTTGAGGAGATGATACGATCGAGCAAGGTTTAACAACAAAAACTGAAGATCATCTGAAGATATTCAGGTAATTTTTCATTTTATTTATTGGGTCTATGTCTCGAACAAAGGGATTATTCAATTCTTTTTGTAATTTTCTAGGGTTTTGTCATGTTCTAGTATTTCTGATCTTGTTTTCTAGTGTATAGTGTTTGCATGTGGGTCTGGTACTCTTTTTGTTTGTTATCTTTATTGTTTCCTTATGTGGTGTCAATTTGTGCGCTAGGTGTACATCGTCTTTGGCTGCAAGTGTCCTTTTCACATATTTTATCATAGTGTGGTAGGGTTGGGTTGTTGAAATCGACAAAACCATGTGCATTTCTTCTTAAATACAATGTTTTTTTTGCTTTCCATTGTGGTTCGAAATCGACAAAACATGTGTTTTATCTCTTAAAGTGTGTGCTTTATTCTTTTCACTATATTATATGCAATAATTTATTGTATGTTCAATATTTTAGTGTCAAAGTTGTTAAATTATTCAGGTGGTCCCTCTATATTTTCTTCTGTGCCTATATTATAGATATTTCAATATGGGGGACCACGAAGAGCCAATTTGAGGTCAATATCAGTGTGAATTAGGTACTGATTGTGAATCTAATAGTGATAAAAGTTCAGATTATGGTTCAGATGCTAGTGAATATGATTTTGAAGAATTAGAGTTACTTAGAATGCAAAAGGGTAAATAAGTTAATGATAAGCTTAGTCACTACAAAGACCTTGATAAGTCTATGACATTTAAGGACTTGAAAGAGGCCAAAAAAATCATGAACTTCTATGCTATTGCAAATTTCAAACCTTTGAAGCTTAGAAAAGGTGATAAAATAAGAGTAAGATATAGATGTGTAGTAGGCTGCCCTTTTGTATGCCTCATCTCTGAAGATAAGAAGGGTCCTGACTTTAAGATAAAAACATTGAAAATAAGGCACAACTGTGAAGATGCATTTGAGAATCATAGAGCCAAAACAAAAACTTTAGTTGAATATTTCAGGAGTAAGGTGCAGAATAACCCCAAGTACAAGATAAAAGATATGAAACTAGATTTGAAAAATCAATTTTCATTGAATGTACATAACTCCACATTGAAAAGAGCTAAGCGGATGGCACTTCTGCAATTGCAAGGAAGCTTTTTAGATGACTATAACAGATTAGAAGTATATGCAAATGAGATTAGGGAGAGCAATCCTAGTAGTGATGTGGTTA
This sequence comes from Nicotiana tabacum, assembly GCF_000715075.1. Classification (NCBI taxonomy): domain Eukaryota; kingdom Viridiplantae; phylum Streptophyta; class Magnoliopsida; order Solanales; family Solanaceae; genus Nicotiana; species Nicotiana tabacum. Next base: position 32,430,003 of record NC_134093.1, read on the forward strand.
TCAATTTATCAAAAGATGCCACGGCTGAAGGTAAAAGAAGATTTCTTAGAATATACATATGCTTCAATGCAATGAAGTTGGGGTTCAAACATGGGTTGAGACCATTTATTGGACTAGATGGGACTTTCTTAAAGGGTCATTGCAAGGGGCAATTATTGGTGGCTGTTACACAAGATTGCCAGAATCATTTATATCCCTTGGCCTGGACTGTAGTTGACAAGGAAAACACCTTAACATGGAAATGGTTTCTGGAGCTGTTGAAACAGTCATTGAATCTGAAAGATGGAACCGGTATTAGCTTTATGTCTGATATGCAAAAGGTACAACTTATGCTTAACTGACTATTCCAGTTATTTTTAAGTTATTATATTGTTAATTCTGTTTAAATTTACATGTGCAGGGTCTGTTGGAAGCAGTAAGAACTATCCTCCCTCTCTCAAATCATAGGTTTTGTGTGAGGCATATTGAAGGCAACTGGAGTAAGAGGATCAGAATTTCAGTAGAGATGAAGAAATACCTATGGTGGTCTGCTTGGAGCACTTATGAGGAGGACTTTAAAGATCAACTAAAGAATCTTGGTGAATTGTCTATTGATGTTGCCAAGGAGTTGCTTAGGTATCCACCATAGAATTGGTGTAGGTCCTACTTTGATATATTGTGCAAAAATCAGATGGTGGACAATAATTTTTACAGAGTCCTTCAACTCTTGGATCTTAGAAGCAAGAGGCAAGCCTATCCTGAAGATGCTTGATGATATTAGAATCAAGGTCATGAACAGGTTGAGAGAGAAGGAAGAAGAAGCTAGAACATGGGGAGGTGAGTTTAGTCCTAACTACATGAAGTTGTATGCTGCTTATTTGAAGGTAGCCAACTTGTGTACTGTTTATTTTAATGGTGAGACTGGCTATGAGGTTTTTGAGGGTGATGATAGACATAGAGTGAACCTAGTGGAGAAAAAATGCACTTGTAGATCCTGGCAATTGACTGGCATCCCATGTCCTCATGCCATCATGGAACTAAAATACAAGAGAGAGGATCCAATGACTGAAATTAGTTGGTGGCACAACAATGAAGCTTACCTGATGACATATAGGGCCAAGTTGATGCTTGTTAGAGGTGAAAAGTTCTGGAAAGTATTACCAGAACATGCTATAGACCCTCCTCCACTTGCCAAAACTGTTGGAAGGCCAAAAGTCAAAAGAAATAGGGAGAAGGATGAGGCTAACAAGAGACCACAATTCAAGGACATGCAAGGTACTTGCTTCTTAACTTATCTTTCTTCTTATATAATTGCAGTTATCTAATAGAAAGTTTTTCTTTTTAATAGGTTGGTGCTGAAGAAATGTTGAGGATGTTAGTTGTTCAGCCCCTCAACCAACACAAGAAGGTGAACATGAAAGTGAATTTGTGTTCATGCCTACACCAAGAGTACCAAGACACCAAACAGAACCCTTTGGTGATGGTAGTGAGCATGAAAGTGACCTTGCTTTAATGCCTAAGATTATTTCTGAAAATCAAACACGACTACTGATGACGTAGCAACAATTGGCCTCAGCAGGGACAAGAGTCATCTCTTTCAGAGGAGATCATACTGGTGTCAGTTATCCCACTGATCTTCCTTACTCACCTACTAAGCTCACTTGGAAAGGCAAAGAAGCTATGACTGGAAATCAATTGGAAGTGGCAAGACAAAAGAAAGTTGGGAAGTTGAAGTGCAGGAAACTCAATGGGAACTCACACATCTAGGAATCTTGGTTATTGTATGTAGTTGCAAATCTGGGAACTCACAAAACCCTTTTGTTTTGATGTTTTGGTTTGTACTGTAAAACTAATATTACAGCAGTGATGTTTGGTTTAGTAGTTGTTCTGTAGCAGCAGTAAACATGTTTTATAGTAGTTGTTTGGTGATATTTTGCATAGCAGTGCAGTTGTTTTGATATTTAGGTGTTTGGTGATATTTTGCACATCATTGTTGTTTTGATAGTAGTTGTATTACTGCAGCAGTCTTGTTTGGTTTAGTTTGCACATTGGTGCTGTTTTGATAGTAGTTGTATTGTTGCAGCAGTCCTGTTTGGTTTAGTTTGCACATCGGTGCTGTTTTGATAGTAGTTGTATTGTTGTTGCAGTCCTGTTTGGTTTAGTTTGCACAACAATGATGTTTTGATAGTAGTTGTATTGTAGCAGCAGTATACATGTTTAGACATCAGTGGTGTTTGGTGATATTTTGCACAGCAGATTGTGAATACTCTCCATTTTAGTATGTGAAAATAGATTGTGAATGCTTTGACCTACTTAATTAAGCACCAACTAATCGGATAAAACATATATTATACAAGTTTTTTCTGGACAAAATAGAGATCAACTGGAATCGATTCCCATATTTAAGTATACTCAAAATATATTACTGCACATGCATTTGCTTGGGTTTAATGCAACACACACCTTGTGCCTTTCTAAATGGACATTCTGTAGGTAAATAAATCGACTAATGACTAACAGAAAAGAACTTAGTTTGCACAGCAATGGTCGTTGCACAGCAGTGCTGTTATTTTAAAACAGCATAATCTTCATTATGAAACACGAGGAATGATTTAACCAAAATACTACAACATACTAAACCAACATACTACAACATACATTAACTTCATCATCCCTATAACTAAACCAAAATACTACACCAACATATTTAAACAACATACATTCACTTCATCATCCCTACGACAACCAAAGCAAATAATAAAGCCCATGAAACCAAAATGATATTTCTCATCTTCTTCACTTTGACCTCTAAATTACTAGCTTTTTCAGCTTCCACAACTTGAAATTGCTCCATTTCGTCAAGTTTCATCTTCAAAGTATGCCTTTCAACCGTCATAACATCTTCTATTTCATCAAACAAGTTCTTAGAGCCCCTTTGAACCATCGTAGCTTGTTCCATGAAGTAAACGTTATTCCTCAAATTTTTCCTCTCAACCTTAGCAGCATCAAGTTTAGTTTTTAAATCTTTGATCACCATTACCGCTCGACGAGGGAGCTCTTCGTCAATCCATTCAAAATACCCGTAAGAATGCGCAGCCGTTATCCTTATATTTTCACCACTTCAGGTATGTCTCTACACTCGTTTGAGGACGAACGTTTGTTTTAAGAGGGAGAGAATGTAACGACCCAACTGGTCATTTTGAGAGTATTAGCCCTGAACTCCTATTTATTGCTCTCTCTATTTCATTTTGTGGTTACTAACTTGTCGGGAGGATTTATTTTTGGTTTTGGAGTGAAATAGGACACAATCCCTAAATTTGGAGTTTAAGTTTTAGGAATTGACTGATGTTCGAATTGTGTGAAGACGAATTTGGAATGGAGTTTCGGCGGTTCCAATAGCTCCGTAGGGTGATTTTGGTCTTAGGAGCGTGTTCGGATGCTGAATTGGAGGTCTGTAGGTCATTTTAGCGTTAATTGGCGAAAGTTGGATGATTGGATGATTTTTGGGAGGTTTGACCGGGAGTGGACTTTTTGATATCGGGGCTGGTTTTCAATTTCGGAAGTTGGAGTAGGTCTGTAATGTCAATTATGACTTGTGTGCAAAATTTGAGGTAAATCGGATTTGATTTGATAGGTTTCGGCATCGGATGTACAAGTTTGAAGTTTTAAAGTTTATTAGGCTTGAATTGATGTGCAATTCATATTATTAGCGTTGTTTAATGTTATTTAGAGGCCCAAATAAGTTCGTATAATGTCTTAAGACTAGTTAGTATATTTAGTCGAGGTCCCGGGGGACTCCGGTGGTTTCCGGATGGTTAGCGGATCAATTTAGACTTGTGAGAATAGCTGAAGTGCACCGATTTTGGTGTAATCGCACCTGCACAAGATTGATCGCGTGTGCAATCTTGTAGAAGCGAGCATTTGGGCGCAAAAGAAGACCTGGAGAAGGTGTCATGTGGTCACAGGTGCGACGTGAAGGCCGCAGAAGCAGAGTCGCTTCTACGGAAGTCTGAGCGCAGAAGCGGAAAGGCCAAGGAGGCCTGTTGATCGCAGATGCAGACGAGGTCTGCACAAGCGCATGCACAGAAGCACTCCTTGGACGTAAGAGCGAAAGCGCAGAGGCGCATATGGGTTCGCAAGAGCAGACGAGCATGGACTAAGTTAGAACCACACCTGCGATGGAAATTCCGCAGGTGCGTAGCCGCAAATGCGGCTGTGGGTTCGCAAGTGCGACTTCGTTGGGCAGAAAATGACCAATTCCGAGGGTTTAATTTCATTCTCCATCTTTGAACCTAGAGATCTCGGATTGAGGCGAAATTTCGAGGGTTTTTTCAGAGGAAACATTTGGGTAAAGATTCTTGACTTGTTTTTGATTAATTTCCACTAAGATATCATTTATTCTTCCTTTAATTAAGGATTTGGGGTGTGAAATTTGTGGAAAAGGTGGAAAATCCTTAGGCCAAATTTTAAGGTTTTGATCGAGAATTGTGTGTCGGATCTGAGTAATTTCGGTATGGGTGAACTCGATATCGAATGAGTGTTCGTATTTTGTCACTTTTACCCAATTCCGAGACGTGGACTCGGGTCGACCTTTTGGTGCAATTTTTCGATTCTTTGCTAAAGCCGTAAATTCATTATTTAAATTCATTTCTTATAGTTATATTTATAGTGTGTAATTTTGTTTGGCTAGATTTGGGCCGTTCAGAGTCGGAAAATCGAGGGAAAGGCATTCTTATCGATTGATTGAGCGAGATTTGAGGTAAGTGACTTGTCTAACCTTGTGTGGGGAAGTCTCCTTAGGATTTGGTGCTGTGGTAACGATTTGTGATATGTGAGCGCTGTGTACGCGAGGTGACGAATGCGTACACGAGCTAAATATGAAAATTTCGGTTCTTGTTGAGTAGTCTTCTTTTAAATTCCTTAACTGAGTTGCCTTAGCATGTGTAGCTATCATGTTTAGCCTAGTATCGCATGTCTACATGTCTTAACGTTTACTTGAAATTTGTGCAACATGTTTAGTTGAATTACTTGCCTTTGTGATCTTGTATTGAGTCTTTAACTGTATGATTCCTTGTTGTAAATTCGTTGTTCCATATGAGTTGCATATTTACTTTTGGGACTACGAGGCGGTACCTCGGGAGATCACCCTGTTGTATATTTACTTTTGGGACTACGAGGCGGTACATCAGGAGATCCCCCTATTGCATATTTACTTTTGGGACTACGAGGCGGTACCTCGGGAGATCCCCTATTGCATATTTACTTTTGGGACTACGAGGCGGTACCTCGGGAGATCTCCCTATTGCATATTTACTTTTGGGACTACAAGGCGGTACCTCGGGAGATCCCCCTATTGTGTATTTACATTTGGGACTACGAGGCGATACCTCGGGAGCACCCCTGTTGTTTACCTCTATTTGCTGTACTGTTACCTTTCTGAAATTTCTCGTTGTTCATTTCTCAGTCATTTTATTATAATATTATATTATCTACCTCATTTCCTTATATTTCAATAGGGCCCTGACCTGACCTCGTCACTACTCTACCGATGTTAGGCTTGGCACTTACTGGGTACCGTTGTGGTATACTCATACTACACTTCTGTATATCTTTTTGTGCAGATCCAGGTTCTTCCTACCAGGCCAGATACCAGTGAGTTGGACTATACATGGAAATTTCAAGGTATATATGCATGTGTCCGCAGACCTTGGAGTCCCCCTCTATCCTTATTATGTTATTTTCCTTATTCTCTTTAGACTCTGATGTATAGAGACATATAGTATTTTCTCTTAGAAGCTTGTGACTTATTTCTATCGGGTTTTGGGAGTTGTAATTATTTGAATCACAGTTTCTATTTATATATCATGTGTTGAGATTTGAATTCAGTTTTATATTTAATTATTCTGCAAATTGTTAGGCTTACCTAGTCTTAGAGACTAGGTACCATCACGACATCCTAAAGAGAGAAATTAGGGTCGTGACAAGACTTCAACGCGAAATAACTTTTTTCTATATCCTTCACGCATTAAATTTGAAGTTTTGAAAAGTTTTTGAAGATCTACAAGTGATAACTTCATGCTATATCCATCAAACAACTACATGCAAGTGTGATTCTGAAGATGAATCTGGTTCAAGTTATTGGTTTTTTGATAAAGCTACTGAGAGGAGAGGATGAGATCTTTTTTTACGAATGAGGTTGCAGATCACATGATTAATGTGTGATGCAGGTTTTATATCTTTTGTCAGGGGTATAATTATCATATTATTACGGATATCTTTTCAGCTGACTACCAAATCAATAATTTTTAAAAATAGGCTACAGGTTAAAAGATGGCACAAATATAGGGTACGACTGCAAATTTCCCAAATTAGATTCTTATATTATGTAAGATTTTCCTGCGTACGGGTGGCCCAATAGGTTTAAGGCCCGTAATTAATATTTAATTAATGAGCAAATCTCATCCGTCTGATTGGTTACTTGATGGATGTACTAGATTATAGCTAAATCTCTATAAATCGGTCCTCCCTCCATCCATGAGGGTTGCCACTTTTTCCTACTACAATTACATCACCGACGGCTGTGGTAACATAAGGCTAAGGCTAGGAGGTAAAAATCAATTTATCAATTTACGCTTCCGCTTCACGATAATGGCTTCCGCTTCAGGTATGTTTTCTGTAATGATTATATATAAGATTATTATGTTCAAGATCCTGATATGAATTAAAGTTTATGTCTACATATAGTAACAGAGCCTAGATATTTGAACTGATAATCTTCGTAAAAGAAAGACTATATCGTTATGTCGATGCATACTGTTCTAATGGGACTTGTAATATTTTCAAATCTGATTTCAGTTCTTTCAATTTGAGGATATCGAATAAAGCGTAAAATTTCTGTTACAAAATAATAATAAGTTAGGCCAAAGTTTCTACCTAAACGAAGAAAGCTTGGACAGTGCCGATAATGTTTCAATGTTTAAAGGGTTTTCTTTTGGCGTTGTGTTGTTTCCTTTATTGCAATGTGATAACTTTTCTTTAAGATCCACCTATAAAGTGCTACTACCCAATTAAGGATTGGCTAATAAAGAAGGAAACAAATGACATTGTATACTGGAATGAATATTTGTGGGATTAAAATTATCCTACAATGCCGGAATGTATCGTTTTCTTTTAATGTTTGATGGTAAAAACCATGATCTTTGAGAAATTCTATTTGTACATGACTCACAATAAATTCTTGAATAGCTTCCTCTCATTGCATTTGATTCTAGCCATTTGCACTTATTATTTTGAGCTTTAGGCAACTCCACCTGATCTCTTTGACTGAAATATAAGCTTGACAAGGATTGCCTTGTAAGCAGATTGCACGCAAAATATTTCAAGATGCAAATCCAGGTCAAGGCAGTAATGATGTTGTTGTGCCTTTGGCTCCTTGCTACATGTTCATACATGATCCTTCTTGCTGCGAACCTGCTGTAGTTAGCTTCCTCATGTGTGATAGATGTCCATTGTATCTGGTAGCTCCCCCACCTATTGCTAAAAAAATCCGCATAAAGATGAGAAGTCCCATGGGTAGTCATATCTGATCTGGGCAGTATAAAGTACTTGCGCATGTATCAGGTGATTGTAGCTTGTTGTGCTCTGCTAGAATTACTTTGTGTAATCCTCAGGAAGTAGTAGATGCAAGGGAATTTGCATTTTTAATTGTAGTACTCCACGTTTCCTCCATTCTGGACATGAATATGGATCCAGAAGCTAAGGTTTATGTGCAGCCATTTCTTTGCCTTGTTGCGTGTATATTTGGGTTGACCCATGTGGTGGTTGAACCTATAGGGAATGAGTATCAATGATACTAATACCACCCTAATAGGTTTGGCCACAACATAGAGCCAAGTCCCCTCCAAAGTACCTGCAAAATCAGAAAACATGTTAGAGAAAAAATTCTTCCTTCTCTCCTTCCTAAGAATTTGACTTGGAAGTGTAATGTCATCTTCTTCCCTTATAGATTTCCCCATTCCTCCAGCATACCTTCTCCTTCTCCCCTTTCCAATCAAAAATCTTCTCCTTGATTTCATATCCATCATCAATAATCCTTTGTCTTGGCAGTCCTTACCCTAAGGTAAGGTATTTGGAGCTTGTCATTGTTTAGAATCTTTCTCCCTTGTGTGTCCAGTTCCCAGAAGGAGTGCACATGTATAATGGCTTGTTGATCCAATGTCCATTTAGCTAAATGATCAGCTAACTTGTTGCCTTACCTCAATACATGAACTACTTGGAATACACCCCTAGACAGTAGAGTTTTGATTTCATCAATTTGATTAGCTATGTTCCAAGGTGGTTCCCACACTTCCTCCAGCACTTTCTTCATGAGTAAAGAGTCAGTCTCAATTATACATGTAGGAAATTGCATATGAATTATGTACCTGAGAGCTTCAAGAATAGCCTGTGCTTCAGCTATATTATTAGTTGCATCTTCAACTGCATATGCCTGGGCAAAAATAAGATCCTCTATTCCATCCCTTATGCAAACCATATGAAGCTCCTCCATGATCCCTTCTACAGGCCCCATCAGTATTACATTTAATCCAACTATCATAAGGTAATTGCCACAACACCTTAGTATACCTCAATCTAGGGAAATGTCATGTAGATCCAGCCAGTTAGGAGTAATACCCTTGAAGCCTGGCCTTCTCACCTTCAGTAACATTTGTATTAAGGTTGATATCTGAAAGACCAACCTATTAATGGACACATTCTTTTCATGCTTTCCTGAATTCCTCTTCTTCCATAAGTGCCAAACAATCAGACTTGGCATTCGCTTGATACACTGCCTTTAAACTTGTATTAGCAGGTTTGCTCCACCATTTATTTATCACTTGCACAAGTTGCTTCCCATCTGTTCTAAATACCTGCAGGTGCACCAAAGTAGTTCCACACAAATCTGGCAGCTAGAGATGTCAAGAAGACATGAGGCAATGTCTCTTCTTTAGGGTTCTTACAACACCAACATATTGAAGTTGTAAAGTACCCCATCCTTAGGAACCAATCATCTAAAGGTAGTTTTGCTTTTCATAACCTCCACATAAAGAAGCTGATCTTGAAAGGCAGCCCCTTCACCCAAAATAACTTGTACAATTTGCTTTCCTCCCTTCTCCTTCTTATCTAATGCCATACAGATTTCACTGTAAATTGACCTTTTATTTCCAGTTGCCACCAAGTCTTTTCCTTTATGGAGTGATCAGAAGGTGGTGTGATATTCTCCAAAATATGATCAGCAAGTTCATCAGCAATAGTTCTCTCAAAAGCACTTCATTCCATACCCCATTCTCCATCACTTCATCAACATTTCATATGGATTCATCATACCAACGGTCTGGACCTGAATCATGATAAAGAGCTCCAAGTCCAGTCCAATTATCATACCAGAAGTAGGAGTTTCTACTCTTCAGTAGCCACCATACTTGGTGCTCCACCTCATCCCTCATTTGAAGCATTTTTCTCTACACATGAGATCCATGTCTCCATGATACCACTACTTCAGTGATCTTCTTGCAGTACTTGTTTCTCATAAATGTAGACCATAATGAGTTCTTTGTTCTATAGTTCCACTAAAGCTTTGAACACAATGCCTTTGACATATCAGACCTGAAATCAAGACCTCCCTCACTTTTAGGTAGGCATAAATTCTCCCATGAAGCCCAGTGTCTTGTCCTTCCATTATCTGAGTTGCTCCAGTAAAATCTAGCAAACATCTTGTGCAATTGGTTGATCACATATGCTGGTGGATTTACAGCTGATAAGAGGTGTGTTGGCATGATCTCTAACACATATGATATCTATACTGCCCTGCCACCAATTGATAATATCTTACCCTTCCATGATGATAGTGTCACAACCTAATTTTTCCTCTGTTTGGGTATCGTGATGGCACCTAGTCTTAGGGACTAGGTAAGCCTAACAATAATTAAAATAATATTATTTAAATAGAATCTCTTAAAATTCTCAAAACCGGTAGTACAAGTCATAAGCTCAACAGAGTGTTTGCTAGAAAACTTCTAAATACAACTGTCCATAAATAAGAATAAATAGTGCAAAACGAAAAGGTTGAAGGTGACTCCGAAGCCTGCGAACGCAGCAGCAGGTTTACCTTGAGTCTCCATAGCAACAGTCCACACAGCTAGCTAACGAACAAGTACCTGGATCTGCACAAAAATATGCAGAAGAGTAGCATGAGCACACCACAGCGGTGCCCAGTAAGTATCAAGACTAACCTCGGTGGAGTATTGACGAGGAACAGTCAAGACACTCACTGATCTAATAAACTGAACAGATATAAGTACATGAACAACAGAAGTATGATGTCATATAAAGACTATGCAATATGGCTCACAGTACAGTGATGGCAATAAGGAAGGAAACAACAAATATCAGCGGAATATCATGAAAATGACACAGAAAGGTGAATGGAACACAACCTAAATCCGATATCACAAATACAGCAAGGACAAGTAATAACTCATCAACTACAACTGCGTTTACATCAAGTTTTAGTCAACAACTCCACGAGGTACCGAACCTCGGACAAATCACAACTCGCGAGTATCAATACCTGAACTCTAACACTTAGCATCATGTGCCCTCATAACATCTCATAAGCGCACTGACGACTCACGTGCCAAATAGAGCCATTCTCACATAGAGGGCAAGTAAACAAGGGTGAGCATCTATGCTCAACAATATCAAGAACACCTCTTATTCGATAAGAGTGCTTAACTACGTGTATGCTTGTGCAAGTATCCTAACATAGTCCATACCAGCAAATAAGCATAAGGGAGAAGAAGAACGGACAACACGTAGAATATTTTCTCACAGCTTTCACAAGATAAAGCTCACATAGGTACGCATACCACTACACAAATATCAACAACAAGAATGCCCCCAGGCCATAAATCATCACAAATTAATCCCTGACACAGCCCACCTTGTCTCGCCACGTGTGCACTAATAACATAAATGCCCGTCTTGTCTCTCCACACATGCATAATAATGTTCCCACCTTGTCTCGCCACATGCGCAACCCATAAATATATATACATATCCCCGCATGTGCAAATATCAATGGTAACAATAGCACGACAGGAACCTCATGCAACCCCATAATAACAACCGCACGACAGAAACCCTGTGCATAACCACAACAAGTACCACATCAATAATGACAATAATACAAAGTACGACAAGTAAATCAACTCAAGAACTTTAATTCACAAAGAAACGGTAGAACCAATTCACAAGGAATAACCACAATAAAGAGTGCTAGGCGTAAAGGGAACAACTCAACAAAGGGAAACTAATGTGTATCAACGATCCCACAATATACATTTCAACCACAAGGAAACTAACATGAGTCAAATATTTCTAAATAAAACAAGTCGACTAAGATATAGGATATCTAAAACTTCTTTTAAGGTTGAGGAATTACTAGGGATTTTCAATAATTTAATTAAGGATAAGTAGCGGAAAGATAATCATAACTTCAATTAAGCCTGAACAAATTATAAGATGATATAATAATAATTTCAAATAAAGACAAGCAGTTATGAAAAGATAGCATGACAATAGAGGAGATAAAATCTTCAGTTAAGTCAAATAAGAGTCAATTAGGCAATAAGAGTGAATCCTAAAAGCAATTAGTTCTAATTAAAGTATGTAGAGGTGAAACTAGTAAATAGGAACTTAATCATATCAAGAACAACTTCATACTCAGTGAATATAAGGACCTAAGAATCCTAAAAGGCCAACTTTTCATAAATAAGTCCAAGCACGCACTCGTCACCTCGCGTGCATGGACTACAATCAACATAGAAGACTCAATCCTAAGGGAAAAATCCCCCACATAAGGTTAGACAAGATACTTACCTCAAACCAAGCTCAACCAGTCTGTAAGAATGCCTTTTTTTTCAATTATCCGACTCTGAATGGCCCAAATCTAGCCAAACACAATTGCATAACATGAATACAACCATAATAGACTCATCTAATTAATAAAATCAATACTTTAATAAAAATCCCAAAATCCACTCTAAAGGTCGACCCGGGCCCACGTCGGTACAAACATGAGAAGCATGATAGCACGAAGCTTAATAATCAATTTAAGGCATAACATAGCCTAAGAAATAACCCGAGCATGGATAAAATCCTAGTGCACGCACATGGGCTTAACCCCTCACATGTGTGCCACCCATAGCACGTAGATAACATTAATAACTCAGGAAACTAGTGCCTCAACCAAGTTTAGATAAAATACTTACATCAAGCAAGCCAAATCAATACTCTAAAATTTCTTTCCCGCGTGAATCGACCTCTGAACGACTCGGATCTAGCCAAAAATAACACAATAATATTAAATACGACCATAGGAAACAACCCCAAACAATAAAGTTTTGATCTTTATACAAATATACAAAGTTAACCCAAAATATCTAACATTGGGCCTGTAGTCTAGAACCCGACAAAAGTCACAAATCACGAACTCTCATTCGAATACGAGTCTAACCATACAAGTTTCATCCAATTCCTACTCTAAATCAGGGTTCAAATCTTCATTTTTTATTTAGGAAACGTTTTGCCAAAATCTCCAATTTTCTTCATTTAGATTCACCAATTAAATGCTAAATCAAAAATGGAATCATGAATAATAACCAAATCCGAGTCAAAAATACTTACCCTAATCCAAGTCATAAAAATAGCCTCTAAAATTTCCCAAATCCGAGTTTCCAATCTCAAAAATGTGACAAATGAAAGTAAACACTCGACTTAAGATATGTTCTACCCAACACTTTTGCTTCTTTGGTCCATATGTCGCTTCTACGACACCGCATCTGCGGAAAAATCATCGCAGATGCAAAATTCACTACCCTCGACCATCCGTTTCTGCGAATTACCCATCACTTTTGCGATTCCGCTTCTGCAAAAGAGGCTACGCACCTGCACCAGCGCATATGCTCAAACAACCACATCTACGGACTCTACCCCCAGCCATCCTCCTTTGCATTTGCGACACAAAATCCTGCAAGTGCGACTTCACACATGCGCATCTCTTCTTCGCAGGTGCAGTTGCACCAAATCTGGCGCCAACCAGCCATGCTTAACCACCTTTTGGATGGTCCGAAACCCACCCGAGTGGGACCCTGCCCGAGTATATCAACAAATCCTAAAGCGGACCTACTCGATGCCTCAAATCACACGAAATAACATCAAAATCACGAATCGTACTTCGATTCAATCCTAAGGAACTAATTGACTTCTAACTTCCAACACTCATGCTGAAACACATCTAGTCAACTCGAAATGACCTCAATTTGCACCCAAGTCCCGAATGATATAACAAACCTTTTCCAATTCAGAGAACCAAAATCCAAACTCGATATCACCAGAGTCAACTTCCGGTCAAACCTATGAACCTTCTAAACCTTCAAGATTCCAACTTTGGCCAATTGAAGGTAAAATAACTTAGGACCCAAATCTAAATTCAGACATATGCCTAAGTCCAAAATCATTATACAAACTTATTGGAAGTATCAAAACACCATTCTAGGGTCATTTACACACAAGTCAAATCTTGATCAACTATTAAAACTTAAGCCTTCAACCATGGAACTTAGTGTTCCAATTCACTCCAAAACCTTCCCGAAACCAAATAGTCATCCCCGCAAGTCATATAACAACAAATAGACATACGAGGAGCATCAAATATGGAAACAAGGCTCAAATACACAAAACGACTGGCTGAGTCGTTACATTCTCCCTCTCTTAAACAAACGTTCATCCTCGAACGAGTTTAGAGTCATACTTGAACTGCCAAAAAGTTGAGGATACCTGCTCTGTATATCATGCGCGGTCTCCCAAGTTGCCTTCTCGACTGGTTGACCCCTCCACTGAACCTTCACTAATGCAATATTCTTCGACCTTAACTTGCGATCCTGTATATCCAAAATGGCCATTGGCTCCTCATCATAAGTCAAATCCTTGTCCAATTGCACCAAGTTGAAATCCTACACATGTGACGGATATTCATAGTACTTCTGAAGCATGAAAACATGGAACATTGGATGAACTCCCGACAAGATGGGTGGAAAAGCAAGTCTGTAAGCCACCTCACCAACTCTCTGCAAGACCTCAAAAGGACCAATGTACCGAGGGCTCAACTTGCCCTTCTTACCTAACCTAATCACACCCTTTATGGGCGAAACTCTGAGTAGAACCCTCTCACATACCATGAATTCCACATCACGAGCTTCCCTATCAGCATAACTCTTTTTCCTAGACTGCGTTGTACGAAGCTGCTCCTAAATCAATTTCACCTTCTCCAAAGCATCAAGAACTAGATTAGTGCCCAATAACCTAGCCTCCCCAGGCTCAAACCAACCAACCAGAGAACGATATCGCCTCCCATATACGGCCTCATACAGAGCCATCGGGATACTCGACTGATAGTTGTTATTGTAGGCTTACTCTACTAATGGAAAAATTGATCCCACTGGCCGCTGAAATCAAGGACACAGGCTTGCAACATGTCATCTAAGATCTGAATAGTACGCTCGGATTGCCAGTTTATCTGCGGATGGAATTTCGTACTCAGGTCAACCTGTGTGCCTAACTCACGTTGCACTGCTCTCTAAAAATACGATGTAAACGGAGTGCCTCTATCCGAAATAATAGACACGGGCACACCACGTAGGCAAACAATCTCTCTAAGATAAATCTGAGTCAGTTGATGTGTAGGTAGTCATGACTGGAATAAAGTGTGCAGACTTGTTCAGTCTGTCCATAATGACTCACACAACATCAAATCTCCTCAAGGTCTGTGGCAACCCAACCACAAAATTCATAGTGGTACGCTCCCACTTCCACTCCGGTATATCTAGCCTCTGAAGCAAACCACTAGGTCTCCAATGCTCATATTTAACCTTATGAAAGTTCAAACACCATACAACATAATCAACAATATCCTTATTTATCCCCCACCACCAATAATACTACCTCAAACTACAGTATATCTTTGCGGCACCAAGATGAATGGAATACTGCGAACTATGAGCCTTTTTAAGTATCAACTCCTGTAACCCAGCCATATTAGGCACACAAATCCGTCTCTGAAACCACAACACACCATCATCACCAATAATCACCTCTTTGGTATCACCTTGCTGTATTTTATCCTTAAGGATAATCAAATGGGGATCATCACCCAAACAAGGATGACTGTGATATAAAACAAGCAAGAACCCTGCTAGTCTCCAAAATAAATCCAACCTCATGAATCTATTGTCCAAAGCCTTAACATCCAAAGCTAACGGTCTCTCCCCAGTTAGAATAAAAGCAAGAATCCCCATGCTCTCCGCTTTTCTACTCAAGGCGTCGACCACCACATTAGCCTTTCCCGGATAATAAAAAATGGTGATATCATAGTATTTCAGTAGCTATAACCACCTCTGTTGCCTCAAGTTCAAATCTTTTTGCTTGAGTAGATGTTGAAGACTCTGGTGATCTATATATACCTCACAAGTCATGCCAAAAAGATAATGCCTCCAAATCTTGAGCGCGTGTACAATAGCTGCTAGCTCCAAATCATAGACTACCTATCTCGTCCCGTCTCATTAATCGAGATATCTGAGATAGCTCCGTAAACTAATAACTTATAATAGATGAGCCCATTATCCTTATGTTCTATTGAATAGACATCTGCTTCCTGGTCCTTTCGAACTAGTCAAAACCTGGAGCAAGGGGTGTGTCTATTTTCTTTCTCTTAACTCAGAGGTTCTTTTTTTTTAGTAAGATAGTAGTGGATTGAGGATTTGATAAAATAAAGGTGCATTAGCGGTTAATACGTTGTAATTGGATAATCAGGTTATCGGCTAGAAATGCGACTTGTAGAAGACTTCCTACCTATACCTAGCGGAGTTGGCACTACGTGTTTTACTGCTTGTTTTGGAATCTTGAAATGAAAGGCGGAAGCTGTGGGTTCGAGCCCCATCAGTCCCGACGAATTCAATAAATATATCAATTCATCTCTCTATTTTCTATGAAAAGGGGGACAGGGAGCATAATTTCATTCCCAACAAGGGAGGGACCGTGGAGGGAGTCTCAATCGATCGTTTCTAGGATTCCTTATCACGCCACACATGGAGATCTTTCCATTGATAGATCAGAGGGTCCCCCCTGAACAAATTCTTAAAGGTTAGGTTACTACGTACACGTTTCCCTTTACTCCATAGGGCCTTCTCATCAATTGCAGGATTTGGTGGCCCGAAATTGACTTACTCCGCCCTATGTTTTTTGGATCAAATCTGGTGACAATTCTCCACTCATGTCCTTCCAGAGCTGGGTAAGTGACTCACCTCAGTCTCGTAAATGTCCTTCCCAAATTCGGCTCACCTTTTGAATGTGTCATTGCATGATTTTTGGTAGAGCCCCCATCTCCCATGGCTACAACCAGCACCAGGGAGCCTAGAAAGGCTCGGGCACCCCCAGTTAGAAAGAAGGGTCGAAGGTTTTGGGCCTGTAGTTTTCCCCATCCTCAAAGAAAGGTTGAAATCCATCCCTCTTTTTAAAACTGATTAATTAACAACCCACCAAGCAAGGGCACGTTGCGCGGTAGTAGCCAGTTCAAGGAAGTGAAACTAAGACAGGTAAGATGATCCACCTCTCTATCTCTGAGTCTGCTGCTGGCCCTGCTGGGTTGGGGATGCCTCGGAAGTAACCTGAAGTGCTATCTAAGTAGGTTTAGACTGGCCACGACCATGCTCATATTGTCCATGGGTTGAGAACAGGAATTAAACTCTATGATATCGAATCTCCTGTTGTTCCTCAAGTAGTTGTTCTCATGGGGATTCAACTGACGCGAAGCATAGGCAATCACCCTACCATCCTGCATCAATAGACACCCAATGCAAACCCATGAAACATCACAATATACTGTATATGAACCCAATCCCAAAGGCAAAACAATAATGGGAGTTGTAGTCAAGGTGGTTTTGAGCTTCTGAAAACTCTCCTCACACTCATCAGACCACCTGAATGGGGAACCCTTCTGAGTCAATTTACTCAATGGGGATTCTACAGATGAAAACACCTCCACAAAATAGCAATATTACTCAGCCAACACTAGGAAACTCAAGATAGCGGTAGAAGGTTTAGGCCAATTCTGAACCACCTCAATCTTCTTCGATCTACCTTAATACCTCATTGGACACCACATGACCCAATAATGCCATTGAATCTAACCAAAACTCGCATTTGGAGAACTTAGCATATAGCTTCTTCTCCCTCAAAGTCTGGAGCACGATCCTCATGCTACTCATGCTCCTCCCGACTGCGAGATTTTCACCAATATATCATCCAATGAAGATAATGACGAAGGAATCCAGATAAAGCTGAAATACATTGTTCATCAACTTCATGAAAGTTGTTGGACAGAGCTATTCCAATTCTTGAAATCGCATTCCGACCCCGATATCAAAAAGTCCACTTTCGGTCCAAATCTCCAAAATTCGACTTTCGCCATTTCAAGCGTGAATCATCTATAGACCTCGAATTTACAGTCCAGACACTCTCCTAAGTCCAAAATCACCCAACAGAGCTAATGGAACCGACGAAACTCCATTCCGGAGTCGTCTTCATATAGTTCTGATTACGGTCAAAATCCTATGACTTAAGCTTCCGTTTTAGGGACTAAGTATCCCAAATCACTCTGAATCATCCGGTGACTGAATTCAATCACGCACACAAGTCAATACACATAATATGAAGCTGCTCAGGGACTTATGCCACCGAACGAGACTTAAGTTCTCAAAATAACCGGCCGGGTCATTATACATAGCCTCTCCTGAACTTTGAAAATGATGTTCTTGTAAAAATCTTTCTGCCTCCTTCTATAAAATATAGAACATCACAAATATGTAAATGGGAAGGGGTGTATTTGAAACTCAGTGATTAAATAGACAATGTTAACTTCATCTGCAAGTGCACCTTCATGCATATAAAAGGAAGACTTTTCCTTATTGATCTTCTAACCTTAAGCTGCCTCATATTCCTCCAATACATTCATGATAAATTGTACTACCCCATAGTGAGAAGAATAGAAAATGATTGTATCATCTGTGTAGGATAGATAGTTGATGTTGTGACTCCACTTTCGCATACCAAAACCTATGAAATCTAGATTGTCAAACAGGGCATCTAAGGCTCTCCCCAGCACTTCTGCTGCTAAAATAAAAAAAGTAGAAGAAAGGGTATCTCCTTGTTTAACATTCCTAAAGACTTGAAAAAGCCATTGGCCTGCCCATTCAAAAGTACTGAGTACCAATTATTAGACACTAATCTGAATATCATGTCAATAAAAAACTCTCCAAATCCCATTTGCCTCAACATCTTTTGTCAAAAACAACCATGAAACTCTATCTTCAGCCTTTGATATGCCCAATTTGATGACCACATCAGATGGCTTCCCTCTCAACCTAATTTCAGTTGTGATCTCATGAGTTAACAAGATATTCTCCATAATACTTCTACCTTTAACAAAATCAGCCTAGTTAGGAGAGATTAATGAAGGTAATAGCTCTACTAACCTCTCATGGATCACTCTTGATATGATCTTGTTGGAGAAATTTCTTAAACAGATTGGCCTCATATCCGAAAATGTAGCTACATTCTTCTTCTTTGGAAGCAACACTAGGTTTGTGTGAGTGATGAACTTTGGAAGTTCTGCACCACAAAAAAATGCCCTCACCATATTAAGCACATCAACACAGATAACCTCCCATCTAGCATGATAAAACTGACCAGTGAATCCATCAGGACCACTGGAACTATCACCATTCAGACCATACACTGTTGCCTTGCCCTCTTCCATGGTAGGCTCTTCCCACAACCTTTTATTTTGCTTAGCAGAAATTATATAGGAACATGATTAATGATATCAAAGTTATTAGGAATCCTTTCTTCAGTGAATTGAACCTGGAAAAAGTCTACTACCTCGTTTGCCATTTCTTCCTGGGATTCAATCCAAATATCATTTTTGTCCAATATTCTAGATACATACAGCCTTTTCCTCTTACCTCTCACATGAGCATGAAAGAACTTAGTGTTTATATCCCTATCCTTAAAACACTGCATTTCAGCCTTTTGTCTCCAAAACTCCTCTTCAAGATGATAGTATCTTGTAAGATCAGCTTCTACCTTGTGCAATTTTGCTCTTTTCTGGGCTGTTGGATTCAATTCAAACTCTATCTCATGCACCTTAATTATATCCTCCACTGCTAAAATTTATTTAAAAATGTCTCCAAATGTCTCCTTGCTCCAAGCTGCCAAAGCAGTCTTCACCTTCTTTAACTTACTTTGGAATAAAATGAACGGATTCCCCATGGTATCTACTATCCAATTCTCATTCACCACCTTTAGAAATGTCTCATGTTTGGTCCAGAAGTTAAGAAACTTGAAAGGTTCCTTAACTTGGACAGTGTCAATGTTACAAGACAATAAGAGATGGGCATGGTCTGAGCCATACTTGATCAGGTGCTCTACCTTCAATGTTGGGAATATCTAAGAACTGTTGATTTGCAAAGAACATATCAAGCCTATTAAAGATGCAATCAATATCAGACCTCCCATTCCACCAAGTATACAAACTCCATTTGAAGCCTAGATCATACATTGCACATGTGTCCACACAATGTGCAAAGTCTTCAACTTCACTCAAGTACACTAGCAGGCCCCCATATTTCTCCACCTCAGATAGAATCACATTGAAATCTCCTCCTACAAGCCAAGGAGATTCAAAATCTGAAGCTAAGTGGTACATGGAATCCCAGAGCTCAATTCTTGCTATAGCATCACATCTGGCATATACTAGTGTCACCTATAACTCCTTACTCAGATTCCTATAAAACAACTTCAATGTCATTTGTTGTTCCATGTTCATCATAGTGTCTACATCAATATCTTCATCAACAAAAGCTCATATCTTGCCATTCATGTTAGCATAAGCTGAGTGAATCCCCAGCTTCCTTCTATATTCCTCCAACTTGTTGATGTCTTGCCAAGGTTCTATCAATCCTATTAAGTAAAAATTATACTTTCTATGTAGGTTAAGCAACCTATTGAAAGCTGTTTTTGTGTTTATCGACAACATTCTAAACTAGAGCATTATCCATAAGATTATTTGAAAAGAGAGATCACACTCCTCTTTGGTTGCACCCTTAAAGGTACAGTGTCTTTATTATCTTTCTTTTGTCTCCTTGAAGGTTTGCGAGGTGATTTCTTGTTGTCCATACTTTTGGGAGATATATCACCATCTCTCACTACTTTTTTAAAGTTTGCCGTTGTAGATTTCTCCTCTATGTCCTCTCCCAAGTCTTCCTCTTCACCTTGTTCATCATACATCACCTGCAGGGCCAAAGGGTTTGGTTCATGATTTTTGGCTATCATTCCCAACTCCATTTGACCCCTAGTATTAATAAGGATTTATTTAGCCAAAATGCCACTTGTTACACTGAAAGTTTTCCCAGCTAGTAACCCAGGATCATCTACAACTGGATCAGCTACTTGCATAGCATTGATGCTTTGCCCAGATTCCAGTGTACTTGCCATAGGAACCGGAGCAATTTGATCTTGTGATCTCCTTGTAGACTCTTTCAATATATCAACATTCACTTTCTTTGCCATCATAGACTCTTGAATAGTTTTGAACTGTAAATTGTAGATATCCCCTAGAAGATCATTACTTGACTGCCCAACTGCCTTACCATAATTCTCATATTCGACAAATTGTACATCCCCATCAGATTCTTGGCCGCTTCATTGACCTTCTTCCTCTTCTTTATCATGATCATCTTCTAATAATAGATCCATTTCATCATCATAATCTTCTTCCATCTGCTGACTCCACAACCTGCCCATTAATGGATTACCAGACACAAATGTTTGTGAAGGTATATCTTGGCAGGACTGGTCAGTCGTAACAACCTGCTTCAAGTAAGCTCCTTATTGATACTGCCAGTGTTCTCCTTTGATGCATCAGATTCCCTCAATTGGCTTTTGTCATTCTCCTTTGGTAGATCAAATGTATTATTTGTATCTATAGTTTGCGATGGAACTTCTTGACAAGATGTATTAGTTGCAACTAAGTTTCCACCAAAAGTTCTATTCACCTATTGTGCAGTAGTCTCTTTTAAAACTTTTCCAGTACTCCCTTTGCATTTAGGATTAGTACTCTGCCTTCCCTTAGCTAGTTCAATCCCAGTTGTGTTTGGATTAAATACTGATGCCGCCAGATTTAAGTTTCCTTTGGACTTAGGAGTAGGTTTTGGACTTCGAATAACCGTATCCTCTTCCACCAAAGTCAATTGATTGTTCTCATCTTGCTCACTTTATTCCACCTCCAGTGCTACATATTTGTTAGTTGTTTGAACATCTTGGACTAGTCCTTTGTCAACTAGAACTAGTTCCGTTCCAGTTAGATCAACTGCAACTATTTCCTTTCTAGTCTTGACATGATCCTCCACCTGCTTTGCACCATTCTTGACTCGATTATCTCTTACTTCTTTACATTGTTCACCTACGTTTCCAACCACCTTACCACTTGACAAGATCTTAATTGGATGATTAACACTGTTCTTCTTCCTTCGATTTTTCCCAACACCTTCTCCACCTTGAACAACATGTATAGCTTGTTTGCCTTTTTCATTGTGCTCCATTACTTCTGGGTGAATCCGCCAACATTCAAATTGATCATGTCCTTGTAATTTACATTCCTTACAATACTTAGGTAACATATCGTATTGAATGTTTACCCACTCAGTCCTTATCTCCCCAGTAGATTCATTCTCAATATCCATTCGAACTTTCTTAGGCAACTCAGCTAACAAATCAACAAGGGCCTTAACCCTTGCATAACTAGGTCTTGTCTTATTGATAGTAGCCATATCTATATGTAGAGGCTTCCCCACAATTGAAGCTAAAGAGAATAAACATTCTTTGACAAAAAATGTTGGTAACAAACCGGAAACGAAATCCACGCTATAGCCATTGGAGTTTCTTCCCCGGCCTTGAATTTTGCATCATAGATCAATGGTCACAATTGGTACTCACGCCCATCCTTGGATTTAACATAATCAACATTTTTGGATGTAAAATTAATAAAATCTTCCCATAATGTCAATCTAATTAAGACATGTCGATCTTTGAGAAAACCGGCACTACATTCTCCTTTGATTCCACATTGGCTTGGGATGATTCTACGTAACTCCTGAAGTTTTGGCCAACCATACAACAATTTTCCAAAAACTGCATATTGTAAACCTTCAATTATTTTCATGCGATCAACCCCCGCTTCTGTAAACTTGACAAAAGGTTCTCCATGTAAAACAGTAGCTCGTCGCATAGGGATAGGATCTACAATAGGTTTTGGACTAGGGTTTGATGACAACATGTGACTGTTTTGAATGGCTGGTTTGAGTATGTTACTATAATCTAGGGGCTGAGAGTAGTTGTTTGTGGTCGTAGTCGTTCGGGCGAGGGAGGGAAGAGGCTGACCAGCTGGAAATGATAGCTAGCCGCCGGTCGGAACGGCCATGGTAGCGCTAAAAAAGATAATCGCCTTAAATCGCCTATGAAAATCGCCAGAGCTTCTCTCTCCTCACAATTTTATATAAGTTAATATTTTATTTTAGGTTGTAAACTAATTTATTTTATTTTATTTAAGTATTTGAGCTATTAAGTTGGTGAAGGCATTTATTATTTATTTTATGTATATGTTTAAAGTTATATAGTTTGTTAGTCACCAAAGTGATCAAACTAGAATGTTTAAAATATACACATATATAATATTAAAATTTTATGCATGTACTGATATTTATATAGTTTGTTCCTCACCAACGTGATCAAACTAGAATGTTTAAAATATACACATATATAATATTAAAATTTTATGCATGTACTGATATTTATATAGTTTGTTCCTCACCAACGTGATCGAACTAGACTGTTTATAGTATTCACATGCATAAAATCTTATGATATTTATTTTATGTGTGCATTTATGTTTATAGTTTGTTAGTCACCAAAGTGGCCAAACTAGTATGTTCATGAAAAATATACATACATAAAATTATAGTTTATCCATGAAATTAATGAAATGCCTATAATTAAAAATTAGTGGATAAATTAATTTTTACTATTGCTAGAACTTAAGAATTTATCCAAAGGTGGATCAATTATTCTATGAAGAGTGAATATAAAGAGGTAAATTAATATTCTTTAGTCAAATATATATTGTATGTACAAAGATGTCATATATGTTTGGTTAAAAATATTTAATTACTTATTAAAGACTAAATGGCATTTAAATTATGATAGTGTGTTGTAATATTTACCCAAAGGAGAATTGTGATATGCTTTACTTGTTTTACTGAATCCATATTGATTTGTGAGCATGTATTATCTATTTTGCAGCTATTCCTCTTCATTCGCATGCTTCGTTTGTTACTGTGTTCAATGGATTGAACATCTCTAAATGGCATGAACAAATCTAGTTCCACTTAGGTGTAATGGATCTTGACTTGGCTCTGTTGAATGATAAGCCCGCTTCCATAACTGATTCGAGCAATGCGGATGAGAAGTCTTTCCATAAATAAATGGGAACTCTCTAACAAGCTGAGCCTTATGTTTATGCGAATGACTATTGCCAACAACATTAAGAGTACTATTCCACAAACAGAATGTGCCAGATAATACCTGAAGTTTGTGGAAGAACATTTCGTTCTGCAGATAAGTCTCTCGCTGGTACACTAATGACTGAACTCACGATCATGAAGTTTGATGGGTCGCATAGTATGCAAAATCATATCTTCGAGATGACTAACATTGTAGCAAAACTTCAGACCTTGGGGATGAAAGTGGATGCCTCCTTCTTCGTTCAGTTTATTCTGAACTCGTTGCCTCCTGAGTATGGTGATTTTCAAATTAATATAACACTATTAAGGATAAGTGGAATGTTAGTGAATTTTCTAGTATGCTTACTCAGGAGGAGTCAATACTTAAGAAACATGGGAGTCATTCAATTAACCTCATGGGGCCAAGGAGCTGGAAAAGGACTTAAAGTGAAGGCCAACAAGTTCAAGAAGAAGAAAGCACCTGCTAAAGCTCCACATGATGCTAAGAATGAACATAAGGCAGATACGTGTCGTTTTTGTAACAAGGAAGGAAACTATCAGAAAGATTGCCTGAAACGTAAAGCTTGGTTCGAAAATAAAGGTACAATCAGTGCTTTTGTATGTTTCGAGTCAAATTTAGTAGAAGTTCCTAATAATACTTGGTGGCTTGATTCTGGTGCAACTGCTCATGTATATACTACCTTACAGGGATTTCTTATGATCCAAACTACAAATCCAAATAAGGATTTGTTTTCATGGGAAATCGTATGAAGGCTCCAATTGAAGGCATATGGACTTATCGTTTGATTATAGATGTCACCTTGATCTATTACAGACTCTTTATATAACTGCAGTCTCTAGGAATTTGATTTCTCTTTCAAGGCTTGATGTTTCTGGATTTGATTTAATGTTTGGAAATGGATATTTCAATTTATATAAGAATGTTGTTTTTATGGTTCTGGTGTTCTTAGTGATGGTTTAAATAAATTGAAACTCGATATTGGTTTTTCTGAATCCCTTCTTACTATTCAACATAATGTTGGAATTAAACGTAGTTCACTAGATAAAAGTTCTGCTTACTTGTGGCATAGACATTTGGGTCATATATCCAAAGAAAGGTTAAAAAGATTAGTGAAGAATGAGATTTTTCCGAATTTAAAAGTTTATTGATCTTAATATATGTTTGGATTGCATTAAGGGAAAGCAATCCAAGCATAGTAAGAAAGGTGCCACAAGAAGCACCTAGCTTCTTGAAATTATACACACCGATATTTGTGGACCCTTTGATGTTCCATCTATTGGTGGAGAAAAATATTTTATCACTTTTATCAATGATTTTTCACATTATGGATACATCTATTTTCCGAAAGAAAAATCTCAAGCAGTAGATGCTCTCAAAGTGTTTGTTAATAAGGTAAGACAATTAGATAAAAAGGTAAAAATTATTAGGTCAGATAGAGGTGGTGAATATTACGGAGAATATAATGAATCAGGACAATGTCCAGGTCCATTTGCAAAGTTCCTCGAGGAACATGGCATATGTGCACGGTATACTATGCCAGGAACACCTCAACAAAATGGTATTGCAAAAAGGCGTAATCGAACACTTATGGATACGGTTAGGAGCATGAGTATTACCCAAATGATTGTGGATATATGCTCTTAAAACCGCTGTATATTTATTAAACAGGGTTCCTAATAAGACAGTTCTAAAGACTCCTTTTAAACTGTGGACAGGAAGGAAACCTAGTTTAAGGCACTTGCATGTTCGGGGTTGTCCATCGGAAGCTAGAGTTTATAATCCATAAGAAAAGAAATTAGATTCTCGAACAGTAAGTGTGAACAAGTAATTTTTGACCATACCCAAATTCTATACTATTTTAGTGTAAATATTTCTTTTAGATCTAATTTCAATATTTTAAACTTTTATCTTACTCTTAATAGGTTTTATTAAAAAAAATTAAATTAAAAAAAATAAACTACAAAAATATTCATATACTTATAGTACAAATTTTATTTTTATTTATAAAGAGAAAAAGCAATTTTACAAAAAAAATATTTGCTTTCTTTTAATTAGTATTTTAATAAGAAAGCTATAAAATTTTTCTTAGTATCATTTAAAGTACATGTAAATATTTAATTTTTCTATATTGTAAGAAATGTTGGTTATTCTTCTTATCTATCTTCATAATTTAATTAGCTTTTAAAATAAAAGACAAAAAAAAATTCAGAATGAAGTAAAATCACGTTGAATTTACTTTTAAAACAAAACACCATAGTCCCCATTTTCCCCCATATCCCTCACGTATCCCCCACATATCCACCCCTCACTTACCACTTCTCCCACTCTTCTCACCACTTTCTCACATCAGTTATACAACATGCACATCTATATAACACACTTGACAAGAAAAAAGAAGGGAAGGAAATTGAGAGGAAACAGAAGGAAAATAACGTTGAAAAAGAGGAAAGAAAAGACTTTTCAAAAGAAAGAGAAAAGATTGTTTTAAAAAGAAAAATTCTGATGAGATTAAGAAAAGGAGTTCTCCGTTCGTGATTTTTGGTTTGAGGTTGCGGTTACTTTGTACGGTCACATTTAGCGATATTGGATTTGAGCTGTAGCGGATTTTCTTTTTTGTATTACTGGAGCTCTTTTACTAAGGTCCCAATTCTATCCTCCTTCATTGTTATTTCTTATATTTCTTTCATAAATTCAGAGCATGATGATTGGTTCCCTTTATTAGTTTTTTTTTTGCCTTAATCTACTGTTTTTCTTTCTGAGCATGTGTCTTTGAGTTATCGTTACTATCTTTGGGTTTGTTCAGTGAAAGATTTCTAAGAAAAAAAAACTCATATGGCATTAAGGTTAAAAATGGCGATGAAGATATATATGAAAGTTTTGGGCCTAGTTTCCTTAGACCAGTTAAGTTTGGACAAAATTATGCTATATTAATCCTAAGTCATAAATGGGTTAACTTTTTCTAATCATTCTTGTGAATACGCCATGAAATATAATAAATTTTTTCTTTATAAGATTGTAGTAAGTCATTTTTATATAAAGAATTTTGTTTTCTTACCTGAGTATACGTTTACAATTGTTAACTACTTAGCCATGAAAACTGAAAACTTTCAAGTGTTAATTTAGTAGGAATATTTTTTTTTTTAAAAGGTGGAAAGAAAGATTATGTGCCGAGGAAATATTATGTGCTTAAGATATATAGTCTGTAAGTTGTGTCCATTTTTCATGTTATGTAACTTGCTTGGAGTTCTTTTTTTTTAATATTGAAAGATTTTAAAGTTTCATTCTTTTTACTGTTTTGCTCGGTTTTTTGTGTTAGAAAATTTTGTTGCTTTGTATGGTGAAATATTTTTATTTTCTGTTAACTTTGTTCTTAAGAATGTAAGTACTTAATTCTGATTTTGAATCCTAAAATGCAAGAATGAAGAATGCTCACAGTTTTGCCGTGAAAATCCTTTTTGTTTGGTGTATGTCGTGTTTGTCAAAACCGTTGCAAGAAAAAAACAAAAGTGGTAAAAGAAATTGTGAGGGGGCAAGATGAGTTAGGAACTAATTCAAGACTCGTGGTAATAAGTAAAATATTAATATAAATAAATATTTTGGATCTAAAATAAATAAATAAATGGAATACCCTAAATCTTGGATTGATATACTTAAGTAATAAAAGGATCATGTGCGCATTCCCGTGTCTTGATACCTTTAAATAATTATGTTTTGAACATGTGTACATTACGTACCTTGATTTATGTAACGATCCGGCCGGTCTTTTCGAGAGTTATAGCTCCATTTTCCCCATTTCTACTTATTTTTATGTTATTCAGCTATATTATGTTATATCAGGTTAGTTGATTCGGGACCGGAGTGGTTTCAGAGTGAATTGAGACAATTAGTCTCTTAAGTAAAAACTTAAGTTGGAAAAGTCAATCGGATATTGACCTATGTGTAAACGATTTAATTTTGATGGTTCCGTTAGCTCCGTTAGGTGATTTTGGACTTAGGAGCACGTCCGAAATATGATTTAGAGGTCCGTAGTAGAATTAGGCTTGAATTGGCGAAATTAGAAATTTGGCGATTTTTGGTCGGCAGAAAAAAAATTGATATCGGATGTGTCGAAGTTGGTAGAGATTTGACCGGTTTGAGATAAGTAACGATTGTAAATCTAGTCATGAGGGTATGAAACTCCGGATTTTGTATCATTCTACTATTTTTAAGTGATGCACATGCTAGGTAACGGGCGTGTGGGCGTGCCTTGTTAGGGATTGTGACTTGGTCCGTCCCGTAGCAACTGTAAAGTTGTATATTTTGTTGAAACTATATGATACTTATGTGTTTTAGAAAGAGATTCTGTAAATTGGACTGAATGCCATGTTTGGGCCTTGTGTCAGTGCTGATTGGACCCTTAGGGGCCTTTTCTTATTATCCTCTCATTGTTTTTCATTGAAAATCTATATTCAGTCATGGTTATACCTGTTTAGTGCATAACTCAGTTTTTATTACTTGTTTTTTATGCATATAAATGTTGTTTTGAGCTGAGCAACCTGGTTTTACTTAAATGCCCGAGTGGCTTGAGAGGTTTATGACTGAGTGAGGTCGAGGGCTTGATTTGTGAGGATATTTATGGGATCGGGCTGCACGCCACAACATGTTCGATATAGGCCGAGGGGTTGAGTGATTTATGCCATGATTTGGCTTGATATAACGCTTGGGCTGAAGGAGCCCCTCCGGAGTCTGTACACACACCCAGTGAGCGCAAGTACCTACTGAGTGCGAGTGCCGAGTGCTGAGTGACTGTGAGGCATGAGTGATTGTGAGGTATGCCCGAGTGGCAAGAGTGATTGTGAGGTATGCCCGAGTGGCAGGAGTGATTGTGAGGTATGCCCGAGTGGCACGAGTGACTGTGAGGTTTGACCTAGGGGCTTTATATGGTGATGTTTTTCCCGAGGGTCTGTTTATGATTTCATCATTTTTGCTCACCTTTGCATGTTTCCTCTATTTGAAAATTGTTGAAAAATATCCTTAAATGATTTTTACTGGAACTGGGTTTAAACGAGATATCTTGATTCAAATCCTGATTTTAAAAGCATGAGGTATTTTACTGAGATTTCATGACATGAACGTTATATGCTTTATTGCTCGTCACTACTGCTCAGTCTTTATTTATTGTTGTTACTTACTGAATTGGCGTAATCACGTTACTCCCTGCACCTTGTGTGCATACCCAGGTATAGTTGGACACGGTAGCGGTTGTTGATTATTCTGGTTGCAGATTTTCTCGGAGATATCAAGGTAGTTGTTTGGCAATCGCAGCCCCTGCTCTTCTCCCTCTTATGTTCCTCTAGTTGTATTTAGCTATTATCCAGGCTACGTTAGCCTTGCTATTGTTAGACAGATGGTAGTAGATGCTCAAGACTAGTGACACCCCGATGTTGGGCTTTTTATTTTCCGCACTTTTGTTTTGATTTGAACTCCATTACGAAGGTTTTATGCTAAATAGCCTTGAAATTTATCTTTGAAATAAAAATATCGGTTTTGTTTGGAAATGAGTCGGCTTGCCTAGTTCCACGATAGGCTCCATCACGACAGGGTTAATTTGGGTCGTGACAGATTGGTATCAGAGCCCAGGTTACATAGGTCTCACGAGTTATGAGCAGGTTTAGTAGAGTCTTGCGGATTGGTACGGAGACATCTGTACTTATCTTCGGGAGGTTGCATAACCTTTAGTAAGATTCCACATTCTTGAATTCTTGTCGTGCAAATCTGTTGATTCTAGTAACTAAACATTTGGTGTTTCATCTCTCACAGATGGTGAGGACTCATACTACCGGGCAGGAGGGCCAGCCACCAATACCACCAGCCAGGGCTGTGAGAGGCCGAGGCCGCGATAGAGGCCGTGGTAGTCGTAGAGGTGCAGTTCGTACCGCAGCTGGGGCAGTACCTACAGATCCACTAGTTGTCCCAAATAAAGACCAGATTCCAGTTGTTGATGCACCAGCTCAGGCACCACCTGTGCCTATTATGATTCCAGGCCTTTAAGAGGCCCTAGCTCAGATTTAGACAACGTGTACCAGCCTTGCTCAGGCAGTCTCTATCTCGACGGCCGCAACCACTTCTCAGGCCGGGGGAGGCACAGGCATTCAGACTCCCATCGCTCGCACACCCGAGCAGGTTGTTCAGGGACTCCAGACACCGGAGGCACCACCAGCCCAGTCGGTTGCAGTTGCTCAGGATTATGTGGTTCTTGCTATGCCTGAGGATGATCAGTGTAGGTTGGAGAGGTTTGGGAGACTCCAGCCACCACCTTTCAGTGGCACAGAGAGAGAGGATGCTTGGGAATATTTGGACAGTTGTCAGAGGATACTCCGTACTGCTGGTATTCTGGAGACTTATGGGGTCTCATTCACTACCTTTCAATTTTCTGGGGCTGCACTCAGATAGTGGGAGACTTACGAGAGGTGTAGGCCTGTTGGCGCAGCACCCCTTACTTGGTAGCAGTTCTCCGTGGTCTTTTTGGAAAAGTTCGTGTCTCAATCCTGCAGAGAGGAACTGCGCAGATAGTTTGAGTGGCTTCGCCAGGGTGATATGTCTGTGACACAGTACGAGATGCGGTTCTCTGAGTTAGCCCGTTATGTTATCTGGTTGGTTCCCACGGATAGGGAGAGGATCGTGAGGTTTATTGATGGTCTCACTTATCAGCTACAGTTGTTCATGACCAGAGAGAGGGTTTCGGGTGCTACTTTTGATGAGGTTGTCGGCATTGCTCGGCAGATTCAGATGGTTCGCGGTCAGGAGAGGGTTGAGAGGGAGGCCAAGAGGCCTCGTGGTCAGGGTGGATTCAGCGGTGTTCCTTTTGGGGATCAGTTCCAGCACGGTAGAGGTAGTCATTTCAGACAGGCTCAGTTAGCACGGCCATTCCACCGTGGTGCATTATCTGGCCATGGTTCTCACAGTTCTCATCAGGGCCACTCATTACTTAGTGCCCTTCCAGCTCAGAGTTCGTCCTGTGCTCCACCTGTTTAGGTCTCTTCCATGCCAGGTTCTTCTACCAGTCATCCCGGTGCTAGGGGTTCTCTTCAGTTCCCGCCACCAGCACCAGGGAGTTATTTTGAGTGAGAAGAGTTTGGGCATTTATGGAGGCATTGTCCTCGTCGTCATGGAGGTCTATCTCAATAGAGGAGTCAGCCTCCGACTTCAGCACCAGTTACCTCACCACCCGCCCAGTCAGCTCGGGATGGAGGCCAGTCAGCTAGGGGTCGTCCTAGAGGGGGAGGCAGATCGGGGGGTGGCCAAGCCCGTTTCTATTCCCTCCCTACCAGACCAGATGCTATTGCTTCAGATATTGTGTTTACAGGTATTGTCTCAGTTTTTCACCGAGATGCCTCAGTATTATTTGACCCTGGTTCCACGTATTCATATGTTTCCTTGTATTTTGCCCATTTTCTGAATATGCCCCGTGAGTCTCTAGTTTCTTCTGTTCATATATCTACTTTTGTGGGCGATACTATTATTGTGGACCGCGTATATCGGTCTTGTGTGGTGACTATTGGGGGTTTGGAGACCCAAATGGACCTTTTTCTACTTAGTATGGTTGACTTTGATATGATATTAGGTATGGATTGGTTATCTCTATGTCATGATATTCTAGATTGTCACACTAAGATGATGACGTTGGCTATGCCGAGAATTTTGAGAGTTGAGTGGCGTGGTTCTGTAGATTATGTACCAAGTAGGGTGATTTCATATTGGATGGCTCAACACATGGTTGAGAAAGGTTGCCTATCTTATTTGGATTTTTGTGAGGGATGTTAGTGTAGAGACTCCTGTCATTGATTTTGTTCCGGTGGTACGTGATTTTCCGGATATGTTTCCTGCAGACCTGCCAGGCATGCCGCCTGACAGGGATATTGACTTCTGTATTGATTTCGTATCGGGGACTCAGCCCATTTCTATTCCACCGTATGGTATGGCACCAGCGAAGTTGAAGGAATTGAAAGAACAACTTTAGGAACTCCTTGATAAGGGATTTATTCGACCTAATGTGTCACCTTGGGGTGCACCGGTTCTATTTGTGAAGAAGAAGGATGGTTCCATGAGAATGTGTATTGATTACAGGCAGTTGAACAAGGTCACAGTCAAGAACAAGTATCATTTGCCTCGTATTGATGATTTATTCGACCAGCTTCAGGGAGTGAGGGTGTTCTCCAAGATTGATTTGAGGTTCGATTATCACCAGCTGAAGATTCGGAATTCAGATATTCTTAAGACAGCTTTCAGGACTCGATATGGCCATTATGAGTTCTTAGTGATGTCTTTTGGGCTGACCAATGCCCCAGCAGCCATCATGCATTTAACGAACAATGTATTCCAGCCCTATTTGGACTCATTCGTTATTGTATTCATTGATGATGTCCTGGTGTACTCTCGTAGCCAGGAGGAGCATGCTCAGCATTTGAGGATTGTATTATAGAGACTGAAGGAGTAGATGCTTTATGCAAAGTTTTCCAAGTGTGAGTTTTGGCTAAGTTCAGTAGCATTCTTGGGACATGTGGTGTCCAGTGAGGGTATTCAGGTTGATCCGAAGAAGATAGAGGTGATTCAGAGTTGGCCCAGACCATCCTCAGCTACACAGATTCAGAGCTTTCTCGGTTTGGATGGTTATTACCGTCAGTTCATTCAGGGTTTCCCATCTATCACATCGCCCTTGACCAAATTAACCCAAAAGGGTAGTCCATTCGGGTGGTCGGACGAATGTGAGGAGAGATTTCAGAAGCTCAAGACTGTCTTGACCACAACTCCAGTGTTAGTTCTGCCATCAGTCAGGTTCATACATTGTATATTGTGATGCCTCGAGGATACGCATTGGATGTGTTCTAATGCAGGAGGGCAGGGTAATTGCCTACGCCTCGCGCTGGTTGAAAACCCATGAGAAGAACTATCTTGTCCATGATCTTGAGTTAGCAGCCATTGTTCACGCCTTGAAGATTTGGCACCATTATTTGTATGGGGTTCATTGTGAGATCTATACTGATCATCGGAGTTTGCAGTATCTGTTGAAATAGAAGGATCTTAATTTGCATCAGCAGAGATGGTTGGAGCTTCTTCAGGACTACGATATCACTATATTTGTACTATCCGGGGAAGACTAATGTGGTGGCCGATGCTTTGAGTCATCGGGCGGAGAGTTTGGGGAGTTTAACATATCTTCCAGCAGCAGAGAGACCTTTGGCCTTGGATGTTCAGGCCTTAGCGGGCCAACTTGTGAGATTGGATAATTCAGAGCCTAGTCGGGTATTGGCTTATGTGGTCTCCAGGTCTTCTCTTAGCGTCAGTATGATGACCCCCACTTACTCGTTCTTCAGGATAGGGTTCGGAGAGGTGATGCTAGGTATGTGACCATTGGTGATGACGGCGTGTTGAGGATGCAGGGACGGATATGTGTGCCTAATGTAGATGGGCTTCGGGAGTTGATTCTTGAGGAGGCCCACAGCTCACGGTACTCCATCCATCCGGGTACAGCGAAGATGTACCAGGATTTGAGGCGACACTATTGGTGGAGGCAAATGAAGAGGGATATAGTTGGGTTTGTGGCTCGGTGTCTCAACTGTTAGCAGGTTAAGTATGAGCATCAGAGACCGGGTGTCTTGCTTCAGAGATTAGAGATCCCAGAGTGGAAGTGGGAGCGGATCACCATGGACTTCGTAGTTGGGCTCCCATGGACTTCGAGGAAGTTTGATGCTATTTGGGTTATTGTGGATTGACTGACCAAGCCCGCGCACTTCATTCTAGTTGGTACTACTTACTCTTCAGAGTGGTTGGCTGAGATTTACATCTGAGAGATTGTTTGCCTGCATGGTGTTCCAGTTTCCATCATTTCAGATAGGGGCACTCAGTTTACATCGCAGTTTTGGAGGGCAGTGCAGTGAGAGTTGGGTACTCAGGTTGAGTTGAGCACAACTTTTCACCCTCAGACGGACGGGCAGTCCGAGCGCACTATTCAGATATTGGAGGACATGTTGTGCGCTTGTGTCATTGACTTTGGGGGTTCATGGGACCAATTTATTCCACTCGCAGAGTTTGTATATAACAACAGTTATCAGTCGAGTATTCAGATGGCTCCGTATGAGGCTTTATATAGGAGGAGATGTAGATCTCTGATAGGATGGTTTGAGCGAGGTGAGGCAAGGCTCTTGGGTACAGAATTGGTCCAGGATGCATTAGATAAGGTAAAATTAATTCAGTAGCGGCTTCACACGGCGCAGTCTAGGCAGAAGAGCTATGCAGATAGGAAGGTCCGTGATGTATATTTCATGGTTGAGGAGAAGGTTTTACTGAAGGTATCACCCATGAAGGGTGTTATGAGGTTCGGGAAGAGGGGCAAGTTGAGCCCCCGGTTCATTGGGCCTTTTGAGGTGCTTCAGATGATAGGGGAGGTGGCTTATAAGCTTGCCTTGCCACCCAGCTTGTCGAGTGTGCATCCAGTGTTTCATGTTTCTATGCTCCTGAAGTATATCGGAGATCCGTCCCATATTTTGGACTTCAGCACGGTTCAGTTGAAGGGTGATATGACTTATGATGTGGAGCCGATGGCCATTTTGGATCGGCAGGTTCGAATGTTGAGGTCAAAGGATATAGCTTCAGTGAAGGTGTAATGGAGAGGTCAGCCTGTGGAGGAGGCCACCTGGGAGACCGAGCGGGAGATGCGGAGAAGATATCCACGCCTATTCGAGACTCCAGGTATATTTCTAGATACGTTCGAGGACGAACGGATATTTAAGAGGGGGAGGATGTAACGACTCGGCCGGTCGTTTCGAGAGTTATAGCCCTGTTTTCCCCATTTCTACTTCTTTTTGTGTTATTCAGCTATATTATGTTATATCTGGTTAGTTGATTCAGGACCGAAGTGGTTTCAGAGTCAATTGAGACACTTAGTCTCTTAAGTAGAAACTTAATTGGAAAAGTCAGCCGGATGTTGACCTATGTGTAAACAATCTCGGAATCTAATTTTGATGGTTATGTTAGCTATGTTAGGTGATTTTGGACTTAGGAGCGCGTCTAGAATGTGATATAGAGGTCTGTAGTAGAATTAGGCTTGAATTGGCAAAATTAGAAATTTGGCTATTTTTGGTCGGCAGTGGAAAATTTGATATTGGGGTTGGAATGGAATTCCAGAAGTTGGACTAGGTTCGTAGTATCATTTTTGACGTGTGTGCAAAATTTGAGGTCATTCGGATGTGGTTTGGTTGGTTTCGGCATCGGTTGCCGAATTTGAAAATTTAGAAGTTCTTAGGCTTGAATCCGAAGTTAATTTGGTGTTTGGATGTTGTTTTGAGTGTTTTGAAGGTTCGACCAAGTTTGTATATTGATATATGACTTGTTGGTATTTTTGGTTGAGGTTTCGAGGGCCTCGGGGTGATTCCGGGTGGTTAACGGATGTGTCGAAGTTGGAATGTAGTTGAAGCTGTTGTTTCTGCTATTTCCGCACCTGCGGAAGGAAGGATCGCAGGTGCAGGGTCACTGGTGCGCGTGGGGGTTCGCAGGTGCGGGCAATTCTGGGCTAGGGCTAGGAAGGATGCGCAGGTGCGAGAAGGCTATCGCATCTGCGAGCCCGCAGGTGCGAGACCTGGAGTGCAGATGCGGAAGGAAGGAAGAAGTGTGGCTTCGCAGATGCAGCGCACCACGCGCAGGTGCGACAGGTTTACCACAGATGCGGAACTTGGGCGTTTAAGTGACTTGCACAGGTGTGGTTGTTGGGACCGCAAGTGCGGTCGCGCGGGTGCGAGTAAAAGGCCGCAGGTGCGAGAAGCCTGGGCAGAAGGTACATATAGCACACTTCGCGAATTTTTGTGCATTCTTCACCATTTCTATTCGGTTTTGGAGCTTTTGGGAGAGATTTAAAGAGGGAATCAAGGGGGTTTTCATTAGGGTAAGTTACTTGAGCCCTAATACTCGTACATATGGTAATTTTACGTTGTTTAATCATGTAATTAGTGAAAATGAGGGGTTAGGGTTTGGTATTTTTGGAGGAATAATTTAAGGATTTGACGGACCAAACGATGTCAGATTTTGATGAATTTGGTATAGTTAGACTCGTGAGTGAATGGGCTTTCTAGTTTTGTAAATTTTGTCGGATTTCGAGACGTGGGCCCGGGGGCCTGATTTGAGCCGATTTCGGGTTTTGGTCTAATTGTGTAGCTTTTCTTGTGGAATTCATTCCATTAGCATATATTGATGGTATTGTACTGATTGTGAATAGATTTGGAGAATTTTGGAGGTTGAGTCCAGAGGAAAGAGCATTGCGGGGTAGAGATTTGACCGGTTTGAGGTAAGTAACGATTGTAAATCTAGTCCTAAGGGTATGAAACTCCGGATTTCGTATCATTCTACTATTTTTAAGTGATGCACATGCTAGGTGACGGGCGTGTGGGCGTGCACTATTGGGGATTGTGACTTGGTCCATCCCGTAGCAACTGTAAAGTTGTATATTTTGTTGAAACTATATGATACTTATGTGTTTTAGAAAGAGATTCTGTAAATTGGGCTGAATGTCATGTTTGGGCCTTGTGCCAGTGCTGTTTGGACCCGTAGGGGCCTTTTCTTATTATCCTCTCATTGTTTTCCATTGAAAATCTATACTCAGTCATGGTTATACCTGTTTACTGTATAACTCAGTTTTTATTACTTGTTTTTTATGCATATAAATGTTGTTTTGGGCTGAGCACCCTGTTTTTACTAAAATGCCCAAGTGGCTTGAGAGATTTATGCTTGAGTGAGGACGAGGGCCTGATTTGTGAGGATATTTATGGGATCAATTTACACGCCGCAGCATGTTCGATATAGGCCGAGGGCCTGAGTGATTTATGCCATGATTTGGCTTGATATAGCACTTGGACTGAAGGAGTCCCTCCGGAGTCTATACACACCCCTAGTAAGCGCATATACCTATTGAGTGCGAGTGCCGAGTGACGAATACTGAGTGACTGTGAGGCATGAGTGATTGTGAGGGAGTGACTGGGAGGCATGAGTGAATGTGAGGTATGCCCGAGTGGCAAGAGTGATTGTGAGGTATGCCCGAGTGGCACGAGTGACTGTGAGGTTTGCCCGAGGGGCTGTATATGAGTGATGTTTTGCCCGAGGGGCTATTTATGATTTCATCATTTTTGCTCACCTTTGCATTTTTACTCTATTTGAAAACTGTTGAAAAATATCCTTAAATGATTTTTAGTGGAACTGGGTTTAAACGAGATATCTTGATTGAAATCCTGATTTTAAAAGCATGAGGTATTTTACTGAGATTTCATGACATGAAAGCTATATGATTTATTGCTCGTCACTACTATTCAGTCTTTATTTATTGTTGTTACTTACTGAGTTGACGTACTCACGTTACTCTCTGCACCTTGTGTGCAGATCCAGGTGTAGCTGGACACGGTAGCGGTTGTTGATTATTCTGGTTGCAGATTTTCTTGGATATAGCAAGGTAGCTGTTTGGCGATCACATCCCCTGCTCTTCTCCCTCTTATCTTCCTCTAGTTGTATTTAGCTATTTTTCAGGCTGAGTTAGCCTTGATATTGTTTGATAGATAGTAGTAGATGCTCATGACTAGTGATACCCCGATGTCGAGCTTTTTCTTTTCTGCACTTTTGTTTTGATTTGAACTCCTTTACGAAGGCTTTATGCTAAATAGCCTTGAAAGACATCACGACAGGTTTAATTTGGGTCATGACAGTTTAACATTTAATTTCAAAGAAGTACCTTTTTTGCGTACCACATCCAGGTCAAAGCAATTAATAAAATACAATAATTAATTAAGTGGTAATAGGCAATCCATAATTAATAAAATGCAAGAATAGCTAAAAATTGATTTAAGCCTTACATTAGTCAATAAAGCGTCTATGCTAGAACCACGGGACTCGTGGGGCGCCTTACACATTCCTCTCAGTTAACAGAATTCCTTACTCAGTCTTCTATTATCATAGACCATAAATTAGGAGTCAAACCTTCCTTTTGATAAGGGATTCAAATGAAAGGTGACTTAGAACACCAAAACTCAATTCCAAGTGGCGACTCTAAATAATAAATAATCCCTTTTCAAAACGTCACTTCAATTGGAAAAACTCTTCTAACTCAACCTCGTAGTAAGGGTTGCGGGAAAAAAGAAGTGTGACAGCTCTGGCAACTCCGCTGGGGATCATTAATAAGAATTCGATCTTTGTACATTGATTCTTGTTTGACTTTTTTTTCATATTTTGGATATTATTGTGTTTGGCAGCCTAATGTGCTATTTGTCACTTATTTACTGCTTTAATATTTATTTGAACTGTGATATAATTTGTATCCTCTCTCGCACCCTTCTAAGTATTCTGATAAGTAGTTATGTTGTGTTTGCCTACCAGCATCACAAAATTTCTGTTCAGATAAAGCCAGTTAGCCTACCAGCTTATGGTGAAGGATTTAGTCACACACGTTTAGGTGGGAGAGCCGTTAGCAAACCAGTGTTGTTCTACTACTAGTGACGCTTGACGCTCCTCGGATCGGGTTGTCCGCCCGGGTAAGCCACGTCTAGATATCATCTCCTTTAGGATTAGAAAACTTAGAAGAACAATCCACAAGCAATGAATATCCCTAGTAGGCCACGCTTTATTTACATCATGGTCATTGGACTTAGTGGGACTTAGCACAGGGGTCAGGCCCGTCTAGGACATGTACCAATTTTTCAGACCAACATGTTCATTTTTTGTGCTATATGTAACATTATTTGGTAGGCTTTACTCAAATGTTGACCGGTTTTAGGATAGATTTATTGAACAGAGGAGAGAGAAAGAGAAAATTTCCTCCAAGTTTGCATAAAGTACCCTTTTAAAAAATAAATAAATAAATAAAATTTTGAAGGGTTCTGGTGTGTAAAATCACAATTTTCAAAATATTGTTTTATTTGTTTTAACCAAACTATGCGGGTCTGATTCTCATCGGATGTGACATACGTAGGCAAACCTCATCGGTTCCGGTCTCCAATTTTCAAAATATCCAAAAATATTTTCCCTTTCCTTAATTCCTTCTTAGAATTCTTCCCTTAGAAAATTCAAAAATATGTTTTTTCATTCTTTAGAAGTCTTTCTTCCAAAAATTCAAAGAAAAATCAATCAAAATCCAAAATAATATTTTCTTTCTCCTTTAAGAAGTCTTCTTTTCCAAAATTCCCAAAGAAAAAAAAGAGCTAGCTTAAGTACTCCCGGGATTCCCGAACTATGCAAGATCTGATTCATGCGGCATCATGATATGTTGGCAATCCCTATCGAATTCGATCATTGCCATCAAATAAACTGAGTGAAAAAAAAGAGAGAAGAAAGAAAAAGAAAGAAAAGAGTGACAAAAATAACAAAGAAAAACAAAGAGCGAAAAACAACCAAAAAAAAAAAAGCAAGAGTGAAAAAATACAAAAAGAGAACTCTTTGTCCAATTTGAAAAAGAAAACTGCGGAAAGTTTCTGTGAATTCTGTCAAATGGCGCAACCAAGACGCTAGGGTAAAACCTCCAATGGATGAAGTATAAATGGTTACGGTCTTCCTACAGGCCCAAGAGGCGGACTACTTCCAGAACATGATGTCCGTTATGAGTAATCCATTCGTTGAGGCTATCAAAATTAGGGAGATAGTCGAAAGTGGTTTAAAAAAAGCCAAATCTTGAGTTATGCTGCCTTTAAGGCCATATCACAGACCGTTCAGAATGGTTCGGGGGGTTTGATGAACAGAAACATGAGGGAATAGGGAGCCATGATGGCTTTGAGCTTGAGGGGGCCCACAGGTCATTCAACCAATCATATATACTTCCTAAGGTCCCACAATAATATTATACCCATCAAGATGTTGTTTATGTCGTGGAACTGCCTCTCTATGCGGTGATGAACGCGCAACCTTACACGCGGCCACAACATTATACAAAAAACCGAGCTCCACCTCCCAGAAATGCTCGTCCCTACCAAGCTCCATATAATCCCCAACCAAATGCTCTGCAATACAATCCTCTCCCAAGAGAGATCCTCGGAAGGAATCAGTTCACCCCTATTGGTGAATCATATTCAAGTTTGTTTCAAAAGCTAATCGGGCTAGGTCTGCTACAGCCAGTAGCCCCGAACCGGTCAAATCATGAGTCCCCCTTGCACCAAGCTGATGCTAGATATGAATACCACTCTGTAGCAGTGGGACATGATATAGAGGACTGTTGGACCCTCAAAAGGGTAATTGAAGAATTTGATTCGGCTCTGAAAGCCATTGTAGCCATTGCCGCAATAGAAAAGAAACCTAAAAATGGGCACCAAACCTGAAATTTTCCCTATCATACGGGAATCTCTGTAGCCGGTCTTGCTATCTTTTCTGTATTTCGGGTTATTTTAGGGTGTAATCTGAATTCTTTTACTTTACTGTCTTACTTTCTGATGTAAACCCTTCTATTTTGTTTGCATATAAAATTCAAATAAATGAAATCAATATTTCATCATCCATGAATGTATCTTTAATTAATCTTGTCACCTTTCTTATTCTCTTTTCAGTTTTTAATGCAGATTTCAATAACATGACATGCTTGCGAACTTCATGCCCAGATCCTAAAACGATGTTAGACCTTGAAATAATGAATCAAGAAGTAGAATGTGCTGGAGATAAGGCTTGTAAGAAAATAAACAAAGAAGGTACAACAAGCCTAAACCAAGCCTAAATGAAAACCGCCCTTACTTGATTGGTTTATGGCACTGTAGCCATGATATCAGTAGAAGTTGAAATTCCTTCTCTTTGGATCATTGTTTAAACTGAATTCGAGGATGAAGATTGAGTCAAGACCCGATTGAAGAAAATGCCTTTGGTTGATGAAAAGCGATTGACTGAAGTTTTCCACAGGCAATTGTACCAACAAAGAATGGCCCGCGGCTACAACAAGAAAGTGCGGCCCATGAAATTTGAAGTAGGACAACTCGTTCTGAGGCATATTCTTCCGCATCACGAGGAAGCTAAAGGAAAATTTGCCGCGAATTGGAAGGTCCATACATTGTAACAAGAGTGCTGCCAAAAGGGAGTACTGTATTTGGGAGAGATCGAAGGAAATGTTTCCGATACAACTGTCAATGCAGACGCGGTCAAAAGGTACTACGTTTGACCCTTTACGCAGCTTTAATGATCTCTGATTGGGATGACGAAGGCTTTCATTCTCACTACCCAAATACTATTAACCTTTGCTAACCCTTGCAACCTTGTATGTAATGAGAAAGAAAAAAAATTAAAAAAAAAAAGAGAGAAAGAAGAAAAAAAGGAGAAAAAAGAAAAGAAGCAAAAGAAAACAAAACAGAAGAAAAACAAAAAAAAAATCAAAACAAGTTCAAGTTAATTGAATTACGCCTGACCTGATTCTGAAATGATACGTAGGCAGCTTCACTCTAAGGTTCGGTCATACCAAAAAAAAATCCACATTCCCCAAAACTAAAAACTGGGGCAGATGTTACAATGGTTCGACGATGGTTTCACCTGAAAGGTTCCAAAGTTATAGTTTAATCCAAATTCTTTTTATCCAAATCCTTTAAAGTCCTTCTGATCAATCGACAAGAATGTTCAAGAATTGGAGGATACGGTTATTTGGATCGGATGCAACCAAATGAAAGAAATAAAATGAGAGAGTTATATTGGTGAAAACCCTCATGGGCACTGTAGGGCGATGGTGAGTAGAGAAAATAAAATGAGAGTCTTGTTAGTGAAAATCCGCAAAGGGCACTATAAGGCGATGTTGAGCAGAGAAATGAGAGAGATTAGCTAGTGAAAACTCGCAAAGGGCATTGTTGACCGAAAAGAGGAACCACACAGCCATAGCATCAACACAGTCCTGAGCAATATTTTTCGATTTCAAGTCAAAAGTTGTGATGAGTTTCTAAGAGTCGGACAGTTTACACAGATCAGACATCCAATCCAAAAGGCATGTCATGTTCATTAAAGTCCGCATGTACTCCCAGATAAGTACGTCTTTCTGTTCCCCGAAAGGGACCCCTCTTGTTTTAAACTCATTCTCGATTGCGTTGTTTATATTTCTTTGAATCCATTTAGGTCTAACTTTGTTTAAAAAATAAGGCAAAGAAAAGACAGCAAGACTGATTTACAGGGTTCTCGTTTGAAGCGAGCTGATATATCAAAAGGCGCCCAGCCCCGGCAAGGGCATCAAGTCGACCCTGATTGGCCATGATTGGCCGATGCTTTGAAATGGAAAACTTTGAAAGAAGACAAAAGCAAAATGCCCACAAAGGCAAAATAAAGTTGAAAAAGGTTAAGTCCCACACGACCAACCGTCATGGCAATGTTTGGAAATGCCAAAGGTTTTCCGGGGTCAGAAATGGAGTTAGTATTTAGGAAATAATTAGTTGCAGTTGAGAAGAAGATGAGTCGAGATCAAGAGATCGAAATAATCAAGGCCACAAACCGACCTCCATTTTAAAAACTAACGATTCTTTCTTTGTTCAGAACAAGAAGAGAATAGTTGTAGGAAACAGTTCGTGAAAAGACGAACACCACCAAGTGAAGTTCCCAAATCCTTGATTTTCTTCCAATATACATGTAATTATTTTATTTTTAGTTTCATTTTATGGAACTAATACCCTATCTTTAACACAGGGTACTACATCCCCTGGTTGCATTACTTTTTGCCAAAATAGGGTACGACATTCCCTAGTAGCATCCCAGAGTGCCAAGAGCCTCACCTTATTTCCAGCACAGGGTACTACGTCCCCTGGTTGCATTTCTTGTTGCAAACATAGGGTATGACATTCCCTAGTAGCATCCCAGAGTGCCAAGAGCCTCACCTTATTGCCAACACAGGGTACTACATCCCCTGGTTGCATTTCTTGTTGCATACATAGGGTACGACATTCCCTAGTAATGTCTTATAGTGTCACGAGCCTCATCTTATTATCAACACATAGTACTACATCCCCTGGTCACATTATTTTCTACCTACATAGGGTATGACATTCCCTAGTAGGATCTTAAAGAGCCAAGAGCCTCACCTTATTTCCAATACAGGGTACTACATCCCCTGATTGCATTTCTTATTGCAAACGTAGGGTACGACATTCCCTAGTATCATCCTAGAGTGCCATGAGCCTCATCTTATTGCCAACACAGGGTACTACATCCACTGGCTTCATTACTTTCTGCCAACATAGGGTACGATATTCCCTAGTAGCATCTCAGAGTGCCACGAGCCTCATCTTATTTTCAACACAGGGTACTACATCACTTGGTTGCCTTCCTTATTGTTAACATAGGGTACGATATCCCCTATTATTCAAAAACAAAAGAAGAAGAAGAAGAAAAAGAAGAAACCTGCATCTTTTTCAATTCTTTATTCTGCAATAGCAAAGATAGTTTTATGTATTTTCAATTACTCACAAAAATTTTCTAGTGCAAACTGGGGCAGAAAAGTTTTGTTCGTTTTGTTTGTTTGTGATGACTTGTAGGTTTCTAAAAGCACGGATTGGATGTGCAAAAATAAGATTCCATCTCTTGCTAGAGAAAGTGGAACGTTTGATCTCAATACCATCCGCAAATAGCTTGCACATAATGCATGCAGAAACATAGGGTCTAAAGATCCATCTTCTCATCATCTTATCAAGAATCAAGCCTGGGAGAATATTTCATAGTTTGTTACATCGATAGCATCAAGTTTCAGTCTAAAGTCAATGGGGAAGCAAGTCAAGAATCAAGACAAGAATCCAGATGGCATTTAGATAGAAATTCTGTAACTCTTAGATTTCAAGAGTATGTAATTTTCTTTTCATTTCGATGTAATAGTAGGAACCGCGGATCAGAACCTCGACGGA
Organism: Nicotiana tabacum; assembly: GCF_000715075.1. Taxonomy (NCBI): domain Eukaryota; kingdom Viridiplantae; phylum Streptophyta; class Magnoliopsida; order Solanales; family Solanaceae; genus Nicotiana; species Nicotiana tabacum. The sequence continues at coordinate 32,473,559 of NC_134093.1, forward strand.
ACTTCGCTCGACTTTCCATCTAAACATACTACACCACTCTTCTTCCACTTGAACTACACGTGACCTGATTCCCTTATAACCTGGGATATGTAGGCTGCCAAAAACCAAGGCTCGGTCGCAATGCCTTCTTTTCACTTCTTTTTTCTTTTAAATAATAGGGTAGTCAAAAATCAGTCACCTTGTTCATTTTCTTTGCCTGAAAATTTTTCATGTTTCCAAGCAAAGAGGGGCATGCTGTAAACAACTAATTTTTAACCATACCCAAATTCTATACTATTTTATTGTAAATATTTCTTTTAGATCTAATTTCAATAGTTTAAACTTTTATTTTACTCTTAACAAATTTCATTTTTATTTATAAAGAGAAAAAGAAATTTTACAAAAAAATATTTGCTTTCTTTTAATTAGTATTTTAATAAGCAAGCTATAGAATTTTTCTTAGTATCATTTAAAGTACATGTAAATATTTAATTTTTTTATATTGTAAGAAATATTGGTTATTCCTCTTATCTTCATAATTTAATTAGATTTTAAAATAAAAGACAAAAAAAAATTCAAAATAAAGTAAAATCACGTTGAATTTACTTTTAAAATAGAATACCATAATCCCCATTTCCCCCATATCCCTCACGTATCCCCCACATATCCACCCCTTACTTCTCACTTCTCCCACTCTTCTCACCACTTTCTCACATCAGTTATACAACATACACATCTATATAACACACTTGACAAGAAAAAAGAAGGGAAGGAAATTGAGAGGAAACAAAAGGAAAATAACGTTGAAAAAAGATAAAAGAAAAGACTTTTCAAAAGAAAGAAAAAAGATTGTTTTAAAAAGAAAAATTCTTGTGAGACTAAGAAAAGGAGTTTTCCGTTCGTGGCTTTTGGTTCGAGGTTGCGGTTACTTTGTACTGTCACATTTAGCGACATTGGATTTGAGCTGTAGCGGATTTTCTTTTTTGTATTACTGGAGCTCTTTTACTAAGGTCCCAATTCTATCCTCCTTCATTGTTATTTCTTTCATATGGCATTAAGGTTAAAAATGGTGATGAAGATATATATGAAAGTTTTGGGCCTAGTTTCCTTGGCCAGTTAAGTTTGAAAAAAATTATGCTATATTAATCCTAAGTCATAAATGGGTTAACTTTTTCTAATCATTCTTGTGAATAGGCCATGAAATATAATAAATTTTTTCTTTATAAGATTGTAGTATGTTATTTTTATATAAAGAATTTTCTTTTCTTACCTAAGTATACGTTTACAATTGTTAACTACTTAGTCATGAAAACTGAAAACTTTCAAGTGTTAATTTAGTAGGAATATTTTTTTTTAAAGAAAAGGGGGAAAGAAAGATTATGTCCCGAGGAAAGGTTATGTTCTTAAGATATATAGTCTGTAAGTAGTGTCTATTTTTCATGTTATGTAACTTGCTTGGAGTTTTTTTTTTAATATTGAAAGATTTTAAAGTTTTATTCTTTTTACTGTTTTGCTCGGTTTTCTGTGTTAGAAAATTTTGTTGCTTTGTATGGTGAAATATTTTTGGTTTCTGTTAACTTTGTTCTTAAGAATGTAAGTACTTAATTCTGATTTTGAATCTTAAAATGCAAGAATGAAGAATGCTCACTGTTTTGCCGTGGAAATCCTTTTTGTTTGGTTTATGTCGTGTTTGTCAAAACCGTTGCAAGAAAAAAAAAGTGATAAAAGAAATTGTGAGGGAACGAGATGAGTTAGGAACTAATTCAAGACTCGTGATAATAAGTAAAATATTAGTATAAAAAAATATTTTGGATCTAATAAATAAATAAATAAATGGAATCCTCTAAACACGCTAGAAAACCTTAGATGTACTTTAAATATTAACCCATGTGTTCGTACTTGAATCTTGGATTGATATGTCTTGATACCTTTAAATAATTATATTTTGACCATGTGTACATTCTGTACCTTGGTTTAATATTCATATTTAAAGAAGTACCTTTTTTGCGTACCGCATCCAGGTCAAAGCAATTAATAAAATATAATAATTAATTAAGTGGTAATAGGCAATCCATAATCAATAAAATACAAGAATAGCTAAAAATTGATTTAAGCTTTACATTAGTCAATCCGTGCTAGAACCAGGGGACTCGAGGGGTGCCTTACACCTTTCTCTAAATCAACAGAATTCCTTACTCAGTCTTCTATTTTCGTATACCATAAATTAGGAGTCAAACCTTTCTTTTGATAAGGGGGTCAAATGAAAGGTGATTTGGAACACCATAACTCAATTCCAAGTGGCGACTCTAAATAATAAATAATCCATTTTTAAAACGTCACTTCAATTGGAAAAACTCTTCTAACTCAAGCTCGTAATAAGGGTTGCGGGAAAAAAGAGGTGTGACAGTAAATGGTCACTTTATTGATTACCTAGAGAAATCTAAAGGGTATATGTTTTACTGTCCAAACCATAGTTCGAGAATTGTTGAAACTGGTAATGCAAGATTTATTGAGAATGGTGAAGTTAGTGGAAGTGTTGAAAAATAAAATATGAAAATAAAAGAGATGGGGGTCAATGTTGCATTACCCACGAATGTGCCTACTTCCATACAAATACCAAATATTCGTCCAATTGTTGAAGAACACTTTGACAACACTGAGCAGCATTTGGATGAAACACTTCATGAAGAAAATAACTCACAAATATCTGACACAAATGAACCACAAGAAATGCCATTAAGAAAATCTCAAGGAGTTAGAAAATCTGCTATTTCAGATGATTACGTGGTTTATTTGAAAGAATCAGATTTTGACATTGGTCTTAATAAGGATCCCGTTTCATTTTCACAAGCCATAGAAAGTAATGAATCTGACAAATGGTTATAATCCATGGAATACAATAAAGTCTGGGATTTCGTTGAATTGCCAGAAAGTTCTAAGAGAATCGGGTGTAGATGGATCTTTAAGACCAAACACGATTCAAATGGCAATATTGAGCGATATAAAGCCAGACTTGTTGCCAATGGTTATACTCAGAAAGAAGGCATTGATTATAAAGATACCTTTTTACCGGTCTCAAAGAAAGACTCGTTAAGAATTATTATGGCTTTTGTGGCTCATTATGATTTAGAGTTATACTAAATGGATGTAAAAACTGTCTTTCTTAATGGAGACCTCGAGGAGGAAGTTTATATGGACCAACCAGCGGGTTTCGAAACTAAAGGAAAAGGTCAAATGGTGTGTAAACTGAAGAAGTCAATATATAGACTTAAACAAGCCTCGCAACAATTGTATATAAAGTTTAATGATACTATAACATCTTTTGGGTTTGTGGAAAATACTGTTGATCGGTGTATATACCGAAAGATCAGTGGGAGCACGTTTATATTCTTAGTCCTATACGTTGACGACATTTTACTTGCTGCTAATGATTTAGGCGTATTGCATGAGGCTAAAGATTTTATCTCTAAAAATTTTGAAATGAAAGATATGGGCGAGGCATCTTATGTGGTAGGAATATAAATATTTCGTGATAGATCACAAGGATTATTGAGATTGTCTCAAAATAGTTATATCGAAAGAGTTCTAGAGAGATTTAACATGAACAATTGTTCACCAGGAATTGTTCCAATTCAGAAAGGGAATAAATTTAGTCTCATGCAATGCCCTAAGAATGATGTTGAACGAAAAGAGATGGAATCAATTCCTTATTCTTCTATTGTTGGTAGTCTGATGTATGCTCAGACTTGCACAAGACCAGATATTATTTTTGCGGTCGGAATGCTAGGAAGATATCAGAGTAACCCAGGAATTGATCACTGGAAAGCTGCAAAGAAAGTTTTGAGGTACCTGAAAGGAACAAAGAATTACATGCTTATGTATAGGAGATCCAAGCATTTGGAAGTTGTTGGATACTCGGATTCAGATTTCGTTGGATGTATTGACACTAGAAAGTCCACATTTGGTTATTTGTTCCAATTAGCTGAAGGAGCAATATCATGGAAGAGTGTCAAACAGTATATCATTGCCACATCCACGATGGAAGAAGAATTTGTGGCATGTTTTGAAACCACAATTCATGCATTATGGATGCAAAACTTTATTTCAGGACTTGGGGTTGTCGGCACCATAAACAAGCCGCTGAAAATTTACTGTGATAATGTTGCATCAGTATTCTTCTCCAAGATTGATAAGTACTCCAAAGGTTCCAAACATATGGAATTAAAGTACTTTACCGTCAAGGAGGAAGTTAAAAAACAAAGAGTGTCACTTGAGCATAATAGAATTGATCTCATGATTGCAGATCCGTTAACGAAAGGTTTACAACCAAAGATATTTAAAGAACATGTACATTGAATTGGTCTTGGCTATATTTATGATTGATGTATTTATGATGTTTTGACACTCTGAGCTTATTTATGTGTTGCTGATATTTATTAATGATTTACTGTTTCTCATAATTGTGTACATATTATTATTTTGAGATATTACAGGATAAGACTCAATAAGACATTATTGTGGACTGACGAGCACAAAACACACACTTAAATATGCTCGCAAGTCGAATATAGTATAATATAATATCGTATCCACAGGGATTGGAGTTAAACAGTATTTTCATAGTTCGTAGCTTGATTTCTATCCAAGATGATCAACAATTGAGATTTATGTGATTAAAACTAGAATTAACTAAGAGTCTAACTTTTTGACGAATGACACTCGAACAAAAATAAGCAAAGGAAGATATCAATGGGAGAAAATAGGGATTGATTGGATAGGTGCAAGATAATGTATGGGATTTAACTCTAGTTAATTCAATTCTAATGTTCAAGCGAGTCTCTTGAATTCACTCAATTATTAGTTCAATACTGAGCAATAATAAATTGGCTCTAGTCTCAAAATTACTAAGAACAATCAAACACGACTGATACACACAGTCAACAATAATAGAATCACCCACGAGTGTAGATACATGTATACAGGAGAACTCAGAGAATCATGGGATACACCCAAATACGAAGAAAAATAAGATTACACATAGGAATAAGTGGATCCTGGATCAAATAAGACTAATGCATCTCAATGACAGAGCGGAACAATACCTGTGATGACAGAATCGAATCTGGCCTGGCCTCCCCCTCTAGAGTGACCTCTACCTGTCCGACCTCCACCTATAGTTGGTTGTGTAGGTGGGGTGATAGTTGGTGCTGTAATCATAGCCTGAGAACCCGGTGGAGCACGCAGTGCCTGAGTGGTCTGTGGAGGTTCACCCTTCCTGAGTCTAGGGCAATCCCTCACCACATAACGAGTGTCACCACACTCAAAACAAGCTCTCAGAGGATGTGGCTGTTGCAACTGGCTCGGGCCTGATCGGCTAGATTGACCGCTGAAAGCACCCCGTACATGAGGTACACTAGACACTAGCAGTGCATAATAGGGATTTGGGGGCCTATAAGTGGCTGGAGCACTGCTGGCGGCTAGAAGTTCTAAATGAATAGGGTGGTCCATATAACCCCTGCCCTGACGAGCTGCAGCTAGGGCACGAGTACCACTATAATGCCAGACTCTTGAGACCTCTTGCACTCCCTCTCCTTTCTCTCTCTCTAATCAGCATACCCTCCAATCTCCTGGCGATCCCCACTACCTGCTGGTACATAATATCCATCTTCAACTCTCGAGCCATGCTAAATCTTATATTGGTGTTGAGCCCCTCAATAAATCGACGAACTTGTTCTCAGACAATATTAACCAAGGCTGGTCATGCCTTGCCAAATCACTGAATCGGACCGCATACTCGAACACGGTCATAGAACTTTGGCGCAACTGCTCAAACTCTGCGCGCCATGCATTCCTGAGACTCTGAGGGACATACTCCCTCAAGAACATATCTGAGAACTGAGTCCAAGTGAGTGAAGCTACCTTGATCGGACTACCCAACTCATAATCCCGCCACCACTGATACTCCGCTCCTCTAAGTTGGAACGTAGTGAAAGAAACCCCACTAGTCTCCACAACACCTATAATAAACTCCTCAAGAAAACCCTGGGCATCCTCTAAAGCAGCTCATGCGGGTGCTCTGGCTGCACCACGTGGACGTCCTCGGCCTCTACCCCGGCCTCGACCTCACGTGGCTGTAGCAAGGTGCACGGGTGTCTAGTCATTTGATATAGTTGTACGTGTCCTCACTATCTGTGAGAGAATAGAAAGATAGAAATTTAGAATCCGAAGTCAAACTATCGCACGATAAGGAATCAAAGAAGTGAAGCTTTTCCTAACAGTTCCATAGCCTCCCGAAGATAAGTACAGACGTCTCCGTACCGATCCGCGAGACTCTACTAAACCTGCTTGTGACTCATAACACCTATAAACCTAGAGCTCTGATACCAACTTGTCACGACCCCAAATTCCCTCTGTAGGATATCGTGATGGCACCTAGTCTATAAGACTAGGTAAGCCTAATAATTTGTGAAATAATTGAATATAAAACTGAACTCAAATCTCAACACATGATATATAAATAGAAACTGCGATTCAAATAATTACAACTCCCAAAATCCGATAAAAATAAGTCACAAGCTTCTAAGAGAAAATACTAAGTGTCTATATACATCAGAGTCTAAAGAGAATAAGAAAAATAACATAATAAGGATAGAGGGAGACTCCGAAGTCTGCAGATGCTGGCAGATATACCTAAAAATCTCCATGTACGGTCCAGATCACTGGTATCTGGCCTGGTAGGAAGAACCTTGATCTGCACAAAAAGATGTGCAGAAGTGTAGTGTGAGTACACCACAACGGTACCCAGTAAGTGCCAAGCCTAACCTTGGTAGAGTAGTGACGAGGTCAGGTCAGGACCTTACTGGAATTAAAAAAAAGAAACAAGGTAGGAGATATAATAATATAATGAAAAAAGAAACAAGGCAGGAGTTAAAGTTTTAATCAAATACAAGCTAAAACTTCATGCTAATGTAGCATGAAGTTGTTTCACGTTGAAGCTAAAACTTCATGCTAATGTAGCATGAAGTTGTTCCACGTTGAAGCTAAAACTTCATGCTAATATAGCATGAAGTTGTTTCACATTGAAACTAAAACTTCATGCTAATGCATGCTGATGTTATTTAGTTAATTTGCTAAAACTTCATACCAACACGTGCTGAAATTTTGTCCTGCAGTCTACAATTTTGTCCTGAGTTTTATTCGAAACTTCAGTCTAAATATGCTTAAGTTTTTTAGCTCATTTGCTAAAACTTCACTAAACATGCTTAAGTTTTTGTCCTGTAGTATCTAATTTTTTAATTAGTTTTTGCTAATGCATGCTGAAGTTATTTAGTTCATTTGCTAAAACTTCATACCAAAATATGCTAAAGTTTTGTCATGCAGTCTATATTTTTATCAACAGTTTTATCTGAAACTTCGGTCTAAACAAGCTGAAGTTTTTTAGTTCATTTGCTAAAACTTCAGACTAAACATGATTAAGTTTTTGTCATGCAGTATGTAATTTTCTAATGAGTTTTTGCTAATGCATACTGAAGTTATTTAGTTTATTTGCTAAAACATCATACCAAAACATGGTAAAGTTTTGTCTTGCAGTCTACTGTTTTGTCATGAGTTTTATCTGAAACTTCAGTCTAAACAAGCTGAAGTTTTTTAGTTCATTTGCTAAAACTCTAGACTAAACATGCTTAAGTTTTTGTCTTGCAGTATGTAATTTTCTAATGAGTTTTTGCTAATGCATGCTGAAGTTATTTAGTTAATTTTATAAAATTTCATATCAAAACATGCTGAAGTTTTATCCTGCAGTCTACCCGAAACTTCAATCTATTTTGCTGAAAGTAGTCTTTTATTAAAGAAGGGCAAAATCATCTTTTTAAAACACTTTTAACAAAAAAAAGGGTATGGATGCAAACAAAAAAACAAAACATGTGCAAGTTAAAAAGGGGCGACCAAAATAAGGCGCCCCATGCAGTTTTTACATCTAATTGAGCAAAACATACACTAAACCGTATTATTGGATACCACTTCCAGATTTTATCCTTTTAGAGAACTTATTTCTCTCCCTTATGGTCATTTTCTTTGAGAAAACTACCCTCTATAGCCCCTCAAATTCTAATAGCCTATGTTTTCCTCCATGGACCCGAAATGTCCCTCTAACCCAAACATATTACATCTAATAGCCCATAAATAATCCATAATATACTGACCCACCCACGCCTTTAACTCACATTTTTTTTCCTATTGCACTTGATTCTCTCGAAACACCGGTTTCTTCTCAAACACAACTTTTCTATTTTTACTCTTGCTCTCAATGTAAGTCAAAATTTCAATAGGTTTTCGGATTTTTATTCATAGTCGAGTCTATAATGGAGGAAAAGAAGTCTTTAAAGAAAAATATAAAGTTTAGGGCATCTCCAAATTCTATAAAATTAGCTGGTAAATTAGTAAAATATAACCCTAGTTTCAGTAGGAATGATGATGACGATTTTGAAGATTTACCTGAATTTGGGTGTGATTTGGGGCATGCAACCCCTAAATCTATTGAAGGAACCCTATTAAAGGAATGCGAACTACCTGTGTTGATATAAGGACTCATTCACATAGCGGGACTCTGAGCGATAGAGTAATGAGGTCACAAACTGCTCAGGGTGTAGTTGTTGAAAAGGGAACAAGTTCAAAAAGAAAGATTAAAATGGTGGGAAAGAATGTTATGAATGATAACGGTACATGTTCTAAAAGGAAGTCTAAAGGGGATAGGGATGATGTTCCATCAAAAAAGAGAAAAGTTCACATTTATAAAAAATGTTCTAACTCATCTGATTTGAAGGTATTTTCTAATGATATAACTCTGACTTGTGTGCACTTAGTTTATTTTAGTATGTAGAAAATTTATTCAATATAGCAGTTATGTTCTAGATTTGTATATAAAATGTATCATTCTTTTTTCATAATGTATATAATTTGTATCAAGTCAATAAGTAATGTGCAATTTGTATATAAAGTGTATCATCTATCCACATAGTGTATAAGTAATGTTTAAAGTGAATAATTGTGGTTGTTATTAAACTTATATATATTTATATTTTCTTATTGTCTACAGCTTTGGGATTACTATGTTCCTTTGGGTGATCATTATAGTACTCGTATAAGTGTGCATACAAACTGCAATATAGTAAAACTTTTGATAGATACTTTGGAAGATCGGCAGATTGAGATGTTTAGAAGAACATGTTTTGGTTATTTCGTGGACTTTCCATGTCACGATCCAAATTTCCCTCCGTAGGATGTCGTGACGGCACCTAGTCTCTAAGACTAGGTAAGCCTAACAATTATGCGGAATAACTGAATATAAAGGTAAAACTCAACTTCAACATCTGAAATAAATAAGAACTACTATTCAAAATAGATAAAACTCCCAAAACCCTGTAGAAATAAGTCACAAGCTCTAAAGAGAAAATGCAGTGTCTCTATACATCAGAGTCTAATAAAAATAAAGAAGGCAACATCATAAAGATAGAGGGGGACTCTGAGGTCTGCGGACGCTGGCAGATGTACCTTGAAGTCTCCACGTATGGGCTAGATCACTGGTACCTGGTCTGGTAAGCAGTACATGAATCTACACAAAATGATGTGCAGAAGTGTAGTATGAGTACACCATAACAGTACTCAGTAAGTGCCAAGCCTAACCTCGGTAGAGTAGTGATGAGGTCAAGTCAGGGCCCTACTGGAATAAAAAAAGAAAAGAAACAAGGCAAGAGACATAATAATATAATGACATGACTAAGAATTTAACAATGAGAAATTTACAGAAAGGTAACAACACCGCAAATAGAGGTAAACAACAGGGGCGCTCCTAAGGTACCGCTCGTAGTCCCAGACGTTAATACACAACAGCAGAGCTCCCGAGGTACCACCTCGTAGTACCCAAAAAAAATATGCAACAGGGGCACTCCTGAGGTACCGCCTAATAGTCCTAAAAGTAAATATGTAACAGGAGCATTCCCGAGGTATCGCCTCGTAGTCTCAAAAGTAAATACACAACTCATAACCTATGGAACAATGAATTTACAATAAGGAATCCTACAGTTAAAGACTGAATACAAGATCAAGGAAGAAGGTAATTTAACTAAGCATAATGCACAAATTGCAAGTAAGAGTTAAGACACATAGACATGTGACATTAGGCTAAACATGATGACTACATATGCTAAAGAAACTAAGTTAAAAAATTTAAAATAAAACTACTTAGCAAGAACCGAATTTTTTAGCATTTAACCCAAGTACGCACTTGTCACCTCGTTGTAACGACTCGGCCGGTCGTTTTGCGAGTAATAGCCCTGATCCCCTATTTACTATTTTTCGTATATTTTTCTACTTAAGTGACTTTTCGGGAGGTTTTGTTTTGGTTTCGGAGTGTTTTGGGACACTTAGTCCCTAAATAGAGGTTTACGCCTTAGGATTTAGATCGTAGTCGGAACTGTGTAAAAACAACTTTGGAATGGAATTCCGTCGATTCCGTTAGGTGATTTTAGGTTTAGGGGAGTGTCCGGATTGTGTTTTGGAGGTTTGTAGCTCATTTAGGCTTGAAATGGCTAAAATAGGAAATTAAGTTTGGAAGTTTGACAGGGGAGTTGACTTTTTGATATCCGGGATGGAATATAGTTTCGAAAATTTTCATAGCTCCGTTATTTCATTTATGACTTGTGTGCAAAATTTGAGGTCAATCGAACTTGATTTGATAGGTTTCAGCATCGAATGTAGAAGTTGTAAATTCTTAAGTTTCACTAAGTTTGAATTGGGGTGTAAATTGTGATTTTAGCATTGTTTGATGTGATTTGAGGTTTCAAATAAGTTCTATGATGTTTTAGGACTTGTTGGTATTTTTGGTTGAGGTCCCGAGGGCCTCGGGTGAGTTTCGGATGGTTAACGGATCAAAAGTTGGACTTAAACAGCTGCTGCAATTTTCTTCTACTGGAAATGCAGAAATCGAGCCCAAGATCGAAGCCCAGAAATCAAGCCCAGAGTCAAAGGTCAGGGTCGATGGCCAGGGTCAAGGGCCAGAATCGAAGCCAGGGTCGAGGCTCAGGATCGAGAGCCATGATCGAAGGCTCAGGATCGAGGGCCATGATCGAAGGCCAGGATCGAGGGACATGATCGAAGGCTAGGATCGAGGGTCAGGATCGAAGCCATGATCGATTCCCAGGATCGAAGGTCAGGATCGAGGGCCATGATCGAAGCCATGATCGAGGGCCATGATCGAAGCCTTGATCGAGGGCCAGGATCGAGGCAGGACCAATGGCTGCCTGGACGGAATTATAAAACAGGGGACTTCGTCCTCTGTGCCATTTTTGACGAATTGGAGCTTGGAGAGAGGCGAGTTTTGGGAGATTTTCAGAGAAAACATCGGGATAGGGGTTCGTAACTCAATTATGGATAGATTATCTAAATCCATCATTTGTTTTCACCATTTAATTAGTGTTTTGAGATTGAAATTTGGGAAAAGTTTAGAAATCTCATAGAAACGAATATTTGAGATTTCAGTGTCGATTCGGAGTCGGATTTGAGTGAAACTAGTATGAATGGACTCGTAATTAAATGGGTTATCGGATTTTGTGAGTTTTTCCGGATTCTGAGATGTGGGCCCCGTGGGTGATTTTTGAGTTAATTTCGGATCTTTATTAAAAATGTAGTATTTTCTTATGAAATTGATTCCTATAATTTTTGTTGACTTTATCGAATTATTTTGGCTAGATTCGAGCCATTCAGAGTCAGATATTCGTAAAAAAGGCATTATTACCAATTGATTGAGCTTGGTTCGAGGTAAGTGGCTTGCCTAACTTTGTGTGGGGGAACTCCCCGTAGGATATGAACTGTTTTGATATATAAGCGTTGTGTACATGAGGTGACGAGTACGTACACGGGCTAATTGTGTTAAAACAAACCTGATTTTTCTACTAAGTAATAACCTGATTTCCTTCTTTTTTTAGTTCCATTAGCATGTGTGGTATCCGGCTAGACTAGAATAGCATGCCTACTTACCTTAACTGTTTACTTGAACTACGTGCAGCATATTTAGTGAATTTACATGTCTTTCCTTAACTAGTACTTAGGTTGAACTATAGAATTTTGTGTCGTAACTATTGAATTCTATTTTTTGGTTGCGTATTTACTTTGGGACTACGGAACGGTATTCCGGGAGATTCCCCATGTACTATATATTTACTTTGGGACTACGGAACGGTATTCCGAGAGATCCCCCTATACTACATATTTACTTTGGGACTACGGAACGGTATTCTGGGAGATACCCATGTACTGTATATTTACTTTGGGACTACGGAACGGTACTCTGGAAGATCCCCTTGTACTGCATATTTACTTTGGGACTACGGAATGGTATTCCGGGAGATCCCCTTGTTCTGCACATTTACGTTGGGACTACGAGACGGTATCTAGGGAAATCCCCTGTTATCTTTGTGTACTGGGCTGCTGTCTTCCATGATTTCATTCTTGTTAAATTTTAGTCTTTATTTTACTGCGGTATTTCATTCTATCTTGTGTTATTATATATATACCAGTAGGGCCCTGACCTGACCTCGTCACTACTCGACCGAGGTTAGGCCTGACATTTATTGGGTACCGATTATGGTGTACTCATGCTACTCTTCTGCATATATTTTTCGTGTGCAGATCCAGATACTCCTTATCAGTCGCACTATCAGTGAGTCGGGATAGCTTTGGATACATTAAGGTATATTTGTCGCGTCCGCAGACCTCGGAGTCCCCTTCTCCCCATGTCCATTATCTTCTGTATTTCTTTTGATAGACTCTGATGTATAGAAACACTAGATTTTCCTCCTGTAGTGTGTGATTCACGATGTTCCGGGTTTTGGGAATGTTGTGTAGTATATTGAGGAGTTAGTTGTTAAATTTATGTTTTTATTTCATTTATTCCGCAAATTGTTAGGCTTACCTAGTCATAGAGACTAGGTGCCGTTATGACATCATACAGAGGGGAAATTGGGTCATGACACTCGCGCACACGGCCTTCATGTATTGCAAATACCATAACAGTACCAAAACCTAAGAGGATTTTTCCCCCATATAAGGTTAGACAAGTCACTTACCTCAAACCAAGCTCAATCAATCAATAAAAATGCCTTTCCCTAAACTTTCCGACTCCGAACGGATCAAATCTAGCCAAAAGCAATTACATACTATAAATATAACTATAAGAAACTAATCTAAATAATGAAATTATGACATTAACAAGGAATTGAAAATTCGCCCCAAAAAGTCGACCCGAGCCCACATCTCGGAATCAGGTAAAATTCATAAAATACGAACACCCATTCGATCACGAGTTCACCCATACTAAAATTACTCAAATACGATACAAAAATCTCGATCAAAACCTCAGAATTCGGCCTAAGGATTTTCCCACCTTGTTTCTAAATTTCTCAACCCAAAACTTTAATTAAATAAAGAAATTAATGATATATTAGTGGACATTAATCAAAAATTAGTGCAGAATCCTTACCCAAATATTTCCTCTGAAACCCCTCAAATGTTTGCCTCAATCTGAGCTCTATATCTAAAAATATGAAGAAAATGGCAAACCCTCGATTTTAAACTATTCCGCCCAGCACTTTCGCTTTTGCGGTACATTTAGCCGCTTCTGTGGCGCCGCTTTTGCAGTCAGCCAACTGCATCAGCGGAAAGTCACTAACACTGGCCAACCGCTTCTATGTTCCAAATCCCGCTTCTACGAGTGAGCATCTGCGCAAACTCGTCTGCTTCTGCGATCATCCTTCCGCAAAAGCAACACCGCTTCTGCGACCTCCTCGTCACACCTGCGACCACTGGCCACCCTCTTCAGACCCGATTCTATGCTCGCCGGCTCGCTTCTATGAGCTCACACCTGCGAGCAAAATTCCACAGGTTCCAATGCACCAGAAGGCAGAATCCCAACAAATGCTTCAAGTCCAAATTTGATCCGTTAACCATCCGGAATCCACCCGAGGCCCCCGGGACCTCAACCAAATATACCAACTAATTCTAAAATATCATAGGAACTTAGTCGAGCCTTTAAATCACATTAAACAATGCCAAAACATGAATTGCACATCGATTCAAGCCTAATGAACTTTAGAACTTCTATCTTCTACATTCGACGCCGAAAAGTATCAAATAAAGTCCGATTGACCTCAAATTTTACACACAAGTCATAATTAACATTACGGACCTAGTACAACTTTTGAAATTAGAATCCTACCCCGATATCAAAATATCCACTCCAGGTCAAACTTTTCAAAAATCACTCAACTTTTCAACTTTCGCCATTTGACGCTGAAATGACCTACGGACATCCAAATCAACATCCAGACACGCTCCTGTAATGACCCGGCCGGTCGTTTCGAGAGTTATAACCATGCTTTCCCCATTTCAATTTTTTTTGTGTGTTATTCAGCTATATTATGTTATACCGGGTTAGTTGGTTTGGGGCCGGAGTGGTTTCAGAGTGAATTGAGACACTTAGTCTCTTAACTAGAAAGTTAAGTTAGAAAAATCAATCGAATGTTGACCTATGTGTAAATGATCTTGGATTTGAATTCTATTGGTTCCGTTAGCTCCGTTAGGTGATTTTGGACTTAGGAGTGCGTCCGGAATGAAATTTGGAGGTTCGTGACAAAATTAGGCTTGAATTGGCAAAGTTGGAAATTTGGCGATTTTGGTCGGCAGTGGAAAATTTGATATCGGGGTCAGAACGGAATTTTGGAAGTTGTAATAGGTTCGTAGTGTCATTTGTGACATGTGTGCAAAATTTGAGGTCATTCGGAGGAGGTTTGGTTGGTTTCGGCATAGATTGCAGAATTTGGAAATTTAAAAGTTCTTAGGCTTGAATCCGAGGGTAATTTGGTGTGTGGATGTTTTTTTGAGTGATTCAAAGGTTCGACTAAGTTTTTATGTTAATATATGACTTGTTGGTATTTTTGGTTATCGTCCTGAGGGCCTCGGGGTGATTCCTGGTGGTTAACGGAATTATCGAAGTTGGAATTTGCAGTTGGAGTTGCTGCTTCTGCTATTTCCGCACCTGCGGAAGGAAGAGTCGTAGGTGCGAGGCCGCTCGTGTGCGTGGGGAGTGCGCAGGTGTGGGCAATGCTGGTCTAGGTAGGATGCGCATGTGCGAGTTGGAGGTCGCATCTACAAGCCCGCAGGTGCAAAACCTGGGGCGCAGATGCGAAAAGGGGAAATGCTGGGCAGGCTTCGCAGAAGGGGAGGAAACGCGCAGGTCTGACGGGTTTGCCGCAGATACGGAGTCTGGGCGCGTAAGTAAGTTGCACAGGTGCGGCTCCTTGGACCACAGGTGCGGTCGCGCGGGTGCGAGTAAATGGCCGCAGGTGCGAGAAGCCTGGGCAGAGGGTACATATTGCACACTTCGTGAATTTTGGTGCATTCTTCACCATTTCTATTTGGTTTTGCAGCTTTTGGGAGAGATTTGAAGAGGGAATCAAGGGGGTTTCGTTGAGGTAAGTTACTTGAGCTCTAATACTTGAATATATGGTGATTTTCCGTTGTTTAATCATTGTAATTAGTGAAAATGAGGGGTTAGGGCTTGGGATATTTAGAGAAGTAAATTAAGGATTTGAAGGACCAAACGATGTCGAATTTTGATGAATTTGGTATGGTTAGACTCATGAGTGAATGAGCTTTCTAGTTTTGTGAATTTTTTCAAATTTCGAGACATGGGCACGGGGGCGGGTTTGAGCCAATTTCGGGTTTTGTCTAATTTTGAAGCTTTTCTTATGGAATTCATTCCATTAGCGTATATTAATGGTATTGTACTGATTATGAATAGATTTGGAGCATTTGGAGGCCGAGTCCAGAGGCAAGAGCATTGTGGGGTAGAGATATGACCGGTTTAAGGTAAATAACGATTGTAAATCTAGTGTTGAGTGTATGAAACCCCGGATTTCGTATCATTCTACTATTTTTAGTGACGCACATGCTAGGTGACGGGCGTGTGGGCGTGCACTATTGGGGATTGTGACTTGGTCTGTCCCGTAGCAACTGTACAGTTGCATACTTTGTTGAAACTATATAATACTTATATGTTTTTGAAAGAGTTTCTGTAAATTGGGCTGAATGCCATGTTTGGCCCTTGCGCCAGCGCTGTTTGGACCCTTAGGGGTTGTTTCTTACTATCCTCTAATTTTTTTCGATTGAAAATCTATACGCAGTCATGCTTATACTTGTTTACCGCATAACTCAGATTTATGACTCTATTTTGATGCATATAAATATTTTGGGCCGAATGCCCTATTTTATTGAAATGCCCGAGTGGCTTGAGAGGTTTATGACTGAGTGAGGCCGAGGGCCAGATTGTGAGGATGAGTGTGGATTGGGGCTACCCTCCTGTAGCGTAATTTATTATTATAGCACGTGAGTTGTCCGTGCAGATTATAGCGCTTGGGCTGAAGGAGCCCCTCCGGAGTCTGTACAAACCCCCAGTGAGCGCAAGTACCTACTGAGTGCGAGTGTCGAGCGCTGAGTGACTGGGAGGCATGAGTGATTGTGAAGTATGCCCGAGTGGCAAGATTAATTATGAGGTATACCCGAGTGGCAAGATTGACTGTGAGGTTTGCCCGTGGGGCTGTATATGAGTGATGTTTTTCCCGAGGGGCTGTTTATAACTTCATCATATTGCTCACCTTTGCATTTTTCATCTGTCTAAAAACTGTTGAAAATATCTTTAAATGAGTTTTACTGGAATTAGGTTAAACGAGATGTTTTGATTCAAATTGTGATTTTAAAAGCATGTGGTATTTTACTGAGATTTTCCGATATGAATGTTATATGCTTTATTGCTCGTCACTATTGATCAGTCTTATTTATTGTTATTACTTACTGAGTTGGCGTACTCACATTACTCCCTGCATCTTGTGTGCAAATTCAGGTGTAGCTGGTCACGGTAGCGGTTATTGATTGTTCTGGTTGTAGATTTTCTTGGAGATAGCAAGGTAGTTGTTTGGTGATCGCATCCCCTGCTCTTTTCTCTCTTATCTTCATCTAGTTATATTTTTCTACTTTTTTCAGGCTGAGTTAGCCTTGATATTGTTAGACAGATTGTAGTAGATGCTCATGACTAGTGACACCCCGATGTCGGGCTTTTCCTTCCGCACTTTTATTTTAATTTGAACTTCTTTACGAAGGTTTTTATGCTAAATAACATTGAAATTATCTTTGAAATAAAAATATCGGTTTGTTTTAGAAAGGAGTTGGCTTGCCTAGTTCCATGATAGGCGCCATCAAGACAGGGGTTAGTTTGGGACGTGATAGATTGGTATCAGAGCCTAGGTTACATAGGTCTCACGAGTCATGAGCGGGTTTTGTAGAGTCTTAAGGATCGGTACGGAGACGTCTGTACTTATCTTCGAGAGGCTGCAGGACCTTTAGGAAAACAAATTCCACATTCTTGAATTCTTGTCGTGTGAATCTATTGATTCTAGTAACTAAACATATGTTGTTTCATTCTCTCACAGATGGTGATGACTCGTACTACCATTCAGGAAGGCCAGCAACCAGTACTACTAGCCAGGGTCGCGAGAGTCCGAGGCCGCGGTAGAGGTCGTGGTAGGGGCAGAGGTGCAGCCCGTACAACAGCTGGGGAAGTACCTGCAGATCCACCTGTTGTCCCAGATCAGGACCAGGTTCCAGTTGTTGATGCACCAGCACATGCACCACCTGTGCTTATTGTGATTCCAGGCCTTCAGGAGGCCCTAGCTCAGATTCTGACAGCATGTACCGGCCTTGCTCAGGCAGTCTCTATTTTGACGGTCGCAGCCACTTCTCAGGCCAGGGGAGGCACTCAGACTCCCATCGCTCGCACACCCGAGCAGGTTATTCAGGGACATCAGACACCGGAGGCACCACCAGCCCAGTTGGTTGCAGTTGCTCAGGATTATGTGGTTCCTGCTATGCCTGAGGATGATCAGTGTAGGTTGGAGAGGTTTGGGAGACTCCAGCCACCACCTTTTAGTGGCACAGAGAAGGAGGATGCTCAAGATGTTTTGGACAGGTGTCAGAGGATACTCCGTACTGCTGGTATTCTTGAGACTTGTGGGGTCTCATTCACTATATTTCAGTTTTCTAGGGTTGCACTCAGATGGTGGGAGACTTACGTGAGGCGTAGGCCTGTTGGCGCAGCACCCCTTACTTGGCAGCAGTTCTCCGTGGTCTTTTTGGAGAAATTCGTGCCTCGATCCCGCAGAGAGGAGCTGCGGAGACAGTTTGAGCGGCTTCGCCAGGGCGATATGTCTGTGACACAGTATGAGATACGGTTCTCCGAGTTGGCCCGTCATGCTATCTGGTTGGTTCCCACGGACAAGGAGAGGATCATGAGGTTTATTGATGGTCTCACTTATCAGCTATAGTTGCTCATGAACAGAGAGCGGGTTTCGAGTGCTACCTTTGATGAGGCTGTCCACATTGCTCGGCAGATTGAGATGGTTCGCGGTCAGGAAAGGGTTGAGAGGGAGGCCAAGAGGCCTCATGGTCAGGGTTCATTCAGCAGTGCTCCTTTTGGGAGTCAGTTCCAGCACGGTAGAGGTCATCATTTCAGACAGGCTCGGTCAGCTCGGCCATTGCATCGGGGCGCATCATCTGGCCATGGTTCTCACAGTTCTCATCAGGTCCACTCATCACTTAGTGCCCTTCCAGCTCAGAGTTCGTCCCGTGCTCCACCTGTTCAGGGCTCTTCCATGCCAGGTTCTTCTACCAGTTATCCCGGTGCTAGGGGTTCCCTTCAGTTTTCGCCGCCAGCACCAGGGAGTTGTTTTGAGTGTGGGGAGCTTGGGCATATGTGGAGGCAGTGTCCTCGTCGTTAGGGAGGTCTATCTCAGTAGAGAAGTTAGCCTCCAACTACATCACCAGTTACCTTACCACTCGCCCAGTCAGCTAGGGGTCACCCTAGAGGGGGAGGCAGATCAGGGGGTGGTCAGGACCATTTCTATGCTCTTCCTGCCATACCAGATGCTATTGCTTAAGATGCTGTGATTACAGGTATTGTCTCAGTTTGTCACAAAGATGCCTCAGTATTATTTGACCCTGGTTCCATGTATTCATATGTTTCCTCGTATTTCGCCCATTTTCTGGATATGCCCCGTGAGTCTCTAGTTTCTTATGTTCATGTATCTACTCCTGTGGGCGATACTATTATTGTGGACCATGTATATCAGTCATGTGTGGTGACTATTGGAGGTCTGAAGACCCAAGTGGATCTTTTTTTGCTCAGTATGGTCGACTTTGATGTGATATTGGGTATGGATTGGTTATCTCCATGTCATGCTGTTTGAGATTGTCATGCTAAGATGGTGACGTTGGCTATGCCGGGAATTCCGAGAGTTGAGTGGAGCGGTTCTGTAGATTATGTACCAAGTAGGGTGATTTCATATTTGAAGGCTCAGCGTATGGTTGAGAAGGGTTGCCTATCTTATTTGGCTTTTGTGAGGGATGTTAGTGCAGAGACTCCTGTCATTGATTCTGTTCTGGTGGTATGTGATTTTCCGGATGTATTTCCTTCAGACCTGCCAGGCATGCCGCCTGACAGGGATATTGACTTTGGTATTGATTTGGTGCCGGGCACTCAGTCCATTTTTATTTCACTATATTGTATGGCACCGGCGGAGTTGAAGGAATTGAAAGAACAGGTTCAGGAACTCCTTGATAAAGGGTTTATTCGGCCTAGTGTATCACCTTGGGGTGCACCGGTTCTATTTGTGAAGAATAAGGATGGTTCCAAGAGAATGTGTATTGATTGCAGGCAGTTGAACAAGGTCACAGTCAAGAACAAGTATCCTGTGCCTCGTATTGATGATTTATTCGACCAGCTTCAGGGAGCGAGGGTGTTCTCCAAGATTGATTTGAGGTCCGATTATCACCAGTTGAAGATTCGGGATTCAGATATTCTTAAGACAGCTTTCAGGACCCGATATGGCCATTATGAGTTCTTGGTGATGCCTTTTGGGCTGACCAATGCCCCAGCAGCGTTCATGCATTTGATGAACAGTGTATTCCAGCCCTATTTGGACTCATTCGTTGTTGTATTCATTGATGACATCCTGGTGTACTCTCGTAGCCAGGAGGAGCACGCTCAGCATTTGAAGATTGTATTACAGAGATTGAGAGAGGAGAAGCTTTATGCAAAGTTCTCCAAATGTGAGTTTTGGCTCAGTTTAGTAGCATTCTTGGGGAACGTGGTGTCTAGTTAGGGTATTCAAGTGGATCCGAAGAAGATAGAGGCGGTGCAGAGTTGGCCCAGACCGTCCTCAGCCACGGAAATTAGGAGCTTTCTTGGTTTGGCGGGTTACTTCCATCGCTTTGTGGAGGGATTTTCATCTATTGCATCGCCCTTGACCAAATTGACCCAAAAGGGTGCTCCATTTAGGTGGTCGGATGAGTTTGAGGAGAGCTTTCAGAAGCTCAAGACTGCTTTGACCACAGCTCCAGTGTTAGTTCTGCCATCAGCTTCAGATTCTTACACATTGTATTGTGATGCCTCAAGGATAGGCATTGGTTGTGTTTTGATTCAGGAGGGTAGGGTGATCGCTTATGCCTCACGCCAGTTGAAGACCCATGAGAAGAACTATCTTGTCCATGATCTTGAGTTAGCAGCCATTGTTCATATCTTAAAGATTTGGCATCATTATTTGTATAGGGTTTCATTGTGAGATCTATACTGATCAACGGAGTCTGCAGTATCTGTTAAAGTAGAAAGATCTTAATTTGCGTCAGCAGAGATGGTTGGAGCTTCTTAAGGACTATGATATCACTATCGTGTACCATTCGGGGAAGGCCAATGTGGTGGCCGATGCTTTGAGTCTTCGGGCAGAGAGTTTGGGGAGTTTAGCATATCTCCCAGTAGCAAAGAGACCTTTGGCATTGGATGTTCAGGCCTTAGCGGGCCAGCTTGTGAGATTTGATATTTCGGAGCCTAGTTGGGTATTGGCTTGTGTGGTCTCTAGGTCTTCTCTTTATGACCGTATCAGGGAGCGTTAGTATGATGACCCCCACTTACTCGTTCTTCAGGACAGGGTTCGGAGAGGTGATGCTAGGGATGTGACCATTGGTGATGACAGCGTGTTGAGGATGCAGGGACGGATATGTGTGCCTAATGTAGATGGGCTTCGAGAGTTGATTCTTGAGGAGGCCCACAGCTCGCGGTACTCCACCCATCCGGGTGCAGTGAAGATGTACCAGGATTTGAGGTGACACTATTGATGGAGGCAAATGAAGAGGGATATAGTTGGGTTTGTGGCTCGGTGTCTCAACTGTCAGCAGGTTAAGTATGAGCATCAGAGACCGGGTGTCTTGATTCAGAGATTAGAGATTCCATAGTGGAAGTGGGAGCGGATCACCATGGACTTTGTAGTTGGGCTCCCATGGACTTTGAGGAAGTTCGATGCTATTTAGGTTATTGTGGATCGGCTGACTAAGTCCACGCACTTCATTCCAGTTGGTACTACGTACTCCTCAGAGCGGTTGGCTGAGATTTTCATCCGAGAGATCGTTCGCCTATATGGTGTCCCAGTTTCCATCATTTTAGATAGAGGTACTTAGTTCACATCGTAGGTTTGGAGGGTCGTGCAGCGAGAGTTGGGTACTCAGGTTGAGTTGAGCACAGCTTTTCACCCTCAGACTGAAGGGCAGTCCGAGCGCACTGTTCAGATATTGGAGGACATGTTGCGTGCTTGTGTCATTGACTTTGGGGGTTCATGGGACCAGTTTCTGCCACTCACAGAGTTTTCATATAACAACAGTTATCAGTCGAGTATTCAGATGGCTCTGTATAAGGCTTTATATGGGAGGAGGTGTAGATCTCCGGTTGGATGGTTTGAGCCAGGTGAGGCTAGGCTCTTAGGTACAGACTTGGTTCAGGACGCATTACATAAGGTGAAATTGATTCAGGAGCGGCTTCGCACAGCGCAGTCTAGGCAGAAAAGCTACGCGGATAGGAAGGTCTGTGATGTGTCTTTTATGGTTGGGGAGAAGGTTTTTCTGAAGGTATCACCCATGAAGGGTGTTATGAGGTTTGGGAAGAGGGGCAAGTTGAGCCCCCGGTTCATTGGGCCTTTTGAGGTGCTTCAGAGGATAGGGGAGGTGGATTATAAGCTTGCCTTGCCACCCAGCTTGTCGAGTGTGCATCCAGTGTTTTATGTTTCCATGCTCCTGAAGTATATTGGTGATCCGTCCCATGTTATGGAATTCAGCGCGGTTCAGTTTGAGGGTGATATGACTTATGATGTGGAGCCGGTGGCTATTTTGGATCGGCAGGTTCGAAGGTTGAGGTAAAAGGATATAGCTTCAGTGAAAGTGCAATAGAGAGGCCAGCCTGTGGAGGAGGCCACTTGGGAAACCGAGCGGGAGATGTGGAGCAGATATCCACGCCTATTCGAGACTCCAGGTATGTTTCTAGACCCGTTCGAGGACGAACGGATATTTAAGAGGGGGAGGATGTAACGACCTGGCCGGTCGTTTGCAGAGTTATAACCCCATTTTCCACATTTCTACTTCTTTTTGTGTTATTCAGCTATATTATGTTATATCGGGTTAGTTGGTTCGGGACCGGAGTGGTTTCAGAGTGAATTGAGACACTTAGTCTCCTAAGTAGAAACTTAAGTTGGAAAAGTCAGCCGGATGTTGACCTATGTGTAAATGATCTCGGATTTGAATTATGATGATTTCATTAGCTCCGTTAGGTGATTTTGGACTTTGGACTGAGTCCGAATGAAATTTGGAGGTTCGTGGTAGAATTAGGCTTGAATTGGCAAAGTTGGAAATTTGGCGATTTTGGTCGGTAGTGGAAAATTTGATATCGGGGTCGGAACTGAATTTCGGAAGTTGGAATAAGTTCATAGTGTCATTTTTGACGTGTGTGCAAAATTTAAGGTCATTCGGAGGTGGTTTGGTTGGTTTCGGCATCGGTTGCCGAATTTGGAAATTTAGAAGTTCTTAGGCTAGAATCTGAGGGTAATTTGGTATTTGGATGTTGTTTTGAGTGATTCGAAGGTTCGACTAAGTTTGTATGCTGATATATGACTTGTTGGTAATTTTGGTTGAGGTCCGGAGGGCCTCGAGGTGATTTCGGGTGGTTAACGGATTTGTCGAAGTTGGAATTTGCAGCTGGAGCTGCTGCTTCTGCTATTTCCGCACCTGTGGAAGGAAGAGTCACAGGTGCGAGGCCGTTGGTGCGCGTGGGGAGTGAGCAGGTGCGGGAACTGTTGGGCTAGGCAGGATGTGCAGGTGCGAGTTTTAGGTCGCATCTGCGAGCCCGTAGGTGCGAAACCTGGGGCGCAGATGCGGAAAGGGGAAATGCTGGGCAGACTTCGCAGAAGCGGAGGAAACGCGCAGGTGCAACGGTTTTGCCGCAGATGCGGAGTCTGGGCGTGTAAGTGATTTGCACAGGTGCATCTCCTCGGACCGCAGGTGCGGTCATGCGGGTGCGAGTAAATGGTCGCAGGTGCGAGAAGCCTGGGCAGAGGGTACATATTGCACTCTTCACCATTTCTATTCGGTTTAGAGCTTTTGGGAGAGATTTGAAGAGGGAATCAAGGGGGTTTCATTGAGGTAAGTTACTTGAGCCCTAATACTTGTATATATGGTAATTTTCCGTTGTTTAATCATTGTAATTAGTGAAAATGAGGCGTTAGGGCTTGGGATTTTTGGAGGAGTAATTTAAGGATTTGAAGGACCAAACGATATCGGATTTTGATGAATTTGGTATGGTTAGACTCGTGAGTGAATGAGCTTTCTAGTTTTGTGAATTTTTTCAAATTTCAAGATGTGGGCCCGGGAGGCGGGTTTGAGCCAATTTTGGATTTTGGTCTAATTTTGAAGCTTTGCTTGTGGAATTCATTCCATTAGTGTATATTGATGGTATTGTACTGATTGTGAATAGATTTGGAGCATTTGAAGGCCAAGTCCAGAGGCAAGAGCATTGCGGGGTAGAGATTTGACCGGTTTAAGGTAAGTAACGATTGTAAATCTAGTCGTGAGGGTATGAAACCCCGGATTTCGTATCATTCTACTATTTTTAGTGACGCACATGCTAGGTGACGGGCATGCACTGTTGGGGATTGTGACTTGGTCCGTCCCGTAGAAACTGTAAAGTTGCATACTTTGTTGAAACTATCAGATACTTATATGTTTTAGAAATAGTTTCTGTAAATTGGGTTGAATGCCATGTTTGGGCCTTGCGCCAGTGCTGTTTGGACCCTTAAGGGTTGTTTCTTACTGTCCTCTCATTGTTTTCGATTGAAAATCTATACTCAATCATGTTTATACTTTTTTACTGCATAACTCAGTTTTATGACTCTATTTTGATGCATATAAATATTTTGGGCTGAATGCCCTATTTTACTGAAATCCCCGAGTGGCTTGAGAGGTTTATGACTGAGTGAGGCCGAGGGCCTGATTGTGAAGATGAGTGTGGATCGGGGCTGCCCTCCTGTGGCATACTTTATTATTATAGCACGTGAGTTGTCCGTGCAGCACGTGAGTTGTCCGTGCAGCACGTGAGTTATCCGTGCAGATTATAGCGCTTGGGTTAAAGGATCCCCTCCGGAGTCTGTACACACCCCCAGTGAGCGCAGGTACCTACTGAGTACGAGTGCCGAGTGCTGAATGACTGGGAGGCATGAGTGATTGTGAGGTATGCCCGAGTAGCAAGAGTGACTATGAGGTTTGCCCGCGGGGCGGTATATGACTGATGTTTTGCCCGAGGGGTTGTTTATGATTTCATCATTTTGCTCACCTTTGCATTTTTCCTCTTTCTGAAAACTGTTAAAAAATATCTTTAAATGAATTTTACTGGAATTAGGTTAAACGAGATGTTTTGATTCAAATTGTGATTTTAAAAGCATGTGGTATTTTACTGAGATTTTCCGATATGAATGTTATATGCTTTATTGCTCGTCACTACTATTCAGTCTTTATTTATTGTTGTTACTTACTGAGTTGGTGTACTCACGTTACTCCCTGCACCTTGTGTGCAGATTCAGGTGTAGCTGGTCATGGTAGCGGTTATTGATTGTTCTGGTTGCAGATTTTCTTGGAGATAGCAAGGTAGCTTTTTGGCGATCGCAGCCCCTGCTCTTCTCCCTCTTATCTTCATCTAGTTGTATTTCTCTACTTTTTCAGGCTGAGTTAGCCTTGATATTGTTAGACATATTGTAGTAGATGCTCATGACTAGTGACACCCCGATGTCGGGCTTTTCCTTCCACACTTTTATTTTAATTTGAACTCTTTTATGAAGGTTTTTATGTTAAATAACATTGAAATTATCTTTGAAATGAAAATATCGGTTTGTTTTGGAAATGAGTTGGCTTGCATAGTTCTACGATAGGCGCCATCATGACAGGGGTTAGTTTGGGTCGTGATAGATTGGAATCAGAGCCTAGGTTACATAGGTCTCACGAGTCATGAGCGGGTTTAGTAGAGTCTTGTGGATCGGTACGGAGACGTATGTACTTATCTTCGAGAGGCTACAGAACCTTTAGGAAAAATAATTCCACATTCTTGAATTCTTGTCATGCGAATCTGTTGACTCTAGTAACTAAACATCTATTGTTTCATTTTCTCACACATGGTGAGGACTCGTACTACCGATCAGGAGGGTCAGCTACCAGTACCACCAGCCAGGGCCGCGAGAGGCCGAGGCTGCGGTAGAGGTCGTGGTAAGGGTAGAGGTGCAGCCCGTACAATAGTTGGGGCAGTACATGTAGATCCACCGATTGTCCCAGATCAGGACCAGGTTCCAGTTGTTGATGCACCAGCTCAGACACCACATGTGCCTATTGTGATTCCAGGCCTTCAGGAGGCCCTAGCTTACATTCTGACAGCATGTACCGGCATTGCTCAGGCAGTCTCTATTTCGATGGTCGCAACCACTTCTCAGGCCAGGGGAGGCACTCAGACTCCCATCGCTCGCACACCCGAGCAGGTTTTTCAAGGACTTCAGACATCGGAGGCACCACCAGCCCAGATGGTTACAGTTGCTCAGGATTATATGGTTCCTGTTATGCCTGAGGATGATTAGCGTAGGTTGGAGAGGTTTGGGGGACTCCATCCACCACCTTTCAGTGGCACAGAGAGAGAGGATGCTCAGGACCTTTTGGACAGGTGTCAGAGGATAATCCGTACTGCTGGTATTCTGGAGACTTGTGGGGTCTCATTCACTACCTTTCAGTTTTCTGGGGTTGCACTCAGATGGTGGGAGACTTACGATAGGCGTAGGCCTGTTGGCGCAGCACCCCTTACTTGGCAGCAGTTCTCCGTGGTCTTTTTGGAGAAATTCGTGCCTCGATCCCGCAGAGAGGAGCTACGCAGATAGTTTGAGCGGCTTCGCCAGGGCGATATGTCTGTGACACAGTATGAGATGCGGTTCTCCGAGTTGGCCCGTCATGCTATATGGTTGATTCCCACGGACAGGGATAGGATCATGAGGTTTATTGATGGTCTCACTTATCAGTTATAGTTGCTCATGACCGGAGAGCGGGTTTCGGGTGCTACCTTTGATGAGGTTGTCGACATTGCTCGGCAGATTGAGATGGTTCGCGGTCAGGAAAGGGTTGAGAGGGAGGCCAAGAGGCCTCATGGTCAGTGTGGATTTAGCGGTGCTCCTTTGGGGGGTCAGTTCCAGCACGGTAGAGGTCGTCATTCCATACAGGCTCAGTCAGCTCGGCCATTTCATCGGGGGGCATTATCTGGCCATGGTTCTCACAATTCTCATCAGGGCCACTCACCACTTAGTGCCCTTCCAGCTCTGAGTTCGTCTCGTGCTCCACCTGTTCAAGGCTCTTCCATGCCAGGTTCTTCTACCAGTTATCCCAGTGCTAGGGGTTCCCTTCAGTTTCCGCCGCCAGCACCAGGGAGTTATTTTGAGTGTGGGGAGCTTGGTCATATATGGAGGCAGTGTCCTCATCGTCAGGGAGGTCTATCTCAGCAGAGGATTCAACCTCCAACTACAGCACCAGTTACCTCACCACCCGCCCAGTCAGCTTGGGGTGGAGGTCAATCACCTAGGGGTCGCCCTAGAGGGGGAGGCAGATCAGGAGGTGGTCAGGCCCATTTCTATGCTTTTCCTTCCATACCAGATGCTATTGCTTAAGATGCTGTGATTACGGTATTGTCTCAGTTTGTCACAAAGATGCCTCAGTATTATTTGACCCTGGTTCCATGTATTCATATGTTTCCTCGTATTTCGCCCATTTTCTGGATATGCCCCGTGAGTCTCTAGTTTCTTCTATTCATGTATCTACTCTTGTGGGCGATACTATTTTTGTGGACAGCGTATATCGGTCATGTTTGGTGACTATTGGGGGTCTGAAGACCCAAGTAGACCTTTTTCTGCTCAGTATGGTCGACTTTGATATGATATTGGGTATGGATTGGTTATCTCCATGTCATGATGTTCTAGATTGTCACTCTAAGACGGTGACGTTGGCTATGCTGGGAATTTCGAGGGTTGAGTGGAGCAGTTCTGTAGAGTATGTACCAAGTAGGGTGTTCTAGATTGTAAATAATCTCGCATTTGAATTCTGATGGTTTCGTTAGCTCCGTTAGGTGATTTTGGACTTAGGAGTACGTCCGGAATTAAATTTGGAGGTTCGTGGTAGAATTAGTCTTGAATTGGCAAAGTTGGAAATTTGGCGATTTTGGTCGGCAGTGGAAAATTTGATATCGGGGTCGGAAGAGAATTTCGGAAGTTGGAATAGGTTCATAGTGTCATTTGTGACGTGTGTGCAAAATTTGAAGTCATTCAGACGTGGTTTGTTTCGTTTCGGCATGTTTTGGTCTAATTTTAAAGCTTTTCTTGTGGAATTCATTCCATTAGCGTATATTGATGGTATTGTATTTATTGTGAATAGATTTGGGAATTTGGAGGCCGAGTCTAGAGGCAAGAGCATTGCGGGGTAGAGATTTGACCGGTTTAAGGTAAGTAACAATTGTAAATCTAGTCCTGAGGGTATGAAACCCCGGATTTCGTACCATTCTACTATTTTTAGTGACGCACATGCTAGGTGACGGGCGTGTGGGCATGCACAGTTGGGGATTATGACTTGGTCCGTCCCGTAGCAACTGTAAAGTTGCATACTTTGTTGAAACTATATGATACTTATATGTTTTAGAAAGAGTTTCTATAAATTGGGCTGAATGCCATGTTTGGGCCTTGCGCCAGTGCTGTTTGGACCCTTAGGGGTTGTTTCTTACTATCCTCTCATTGTTTTCGATTTAAAATCTATACTCAGTCATGTTTATACTTGTTTATAGAATTAACTCAGTTTTATGACTCTATTTTGATGCATATAAATGTTTTGGGCCGAATGCCCTGTTTTACTGAAATCCCCAAGTGGCTTGAGAGGTTTATGACTTAGTGAGGCCGAGGGCCTAATTGTGAGGATGAGTGTGGATGGGGGCTGCCCTCCTGTAGCATACTTTATTATTATAGCACGTGAGTTGTCCGTGCAGATTATAGCGCTTTGGCTGAAGGAGCCCCTCCGGAGTCTGTATACACCCCCAGTGAGTGCAGGTACTAACTGAGTGCGAGTGCTGAGTGACTGGAAGGTATGAGTGATTGTGATGTATGTCCGAGGAACAAGAGTGACTATGAGGTATGCCCGAGTGGCAAGAGTAACTGTGAGATTTGCCCACGGGGCTGTATATGAGTGATGTTTTGCCCGAGGGGCTGTTTATGATTTCATCATTTTGCTCACCTTCGCATTTTTCCTCTGTCTGAAAAGTGTTGAAAAATATCTTTAAATGATTTTTACTGGAACTGGGTTAAACGAGATGTTTTGATTCAAACCATGATTTTAAAAGCATGTGGTATTTTACTGAGATTTCCCGATATGAATGTTATATGCTTTATTGCTCGTCACTACTACTCAGTCTTTATTTATTATTGTTACTTACTGAGTTGGCGTACTCACGTTACTCCTTGCACCTTGTGTGCAGATTCAGGTGTAGCTGATCACGGTAGAGGTTATTGAATGTTCTGGTTGCAGATTTTCTTGGAGATAGTAAGGTAGTTGTTTGGCGATCGCAGCCCCTGCTCTTCTCCCTCTTATCTTCCTCTAGTTGTATTTAGCTATTTTTCCAGGCTGAGTTAGCCTTGATATTGTTAGAAAGATTGTAGTAGATGCTCATGACTAGTGACACCCCGATATGGGATTTTTCCTTCCGTACTTTTATTTTGATTTGAACTCCTTTATGAAGGTTTTTATGTTAAATAACATTGAAATTATCTTTGAAATGAAAATATCGATTTGTTTTGGAAATGAGTTGGCCTGCCTAGTTCCACGATAGGTGCCATCACGACAAAGGTAAGTTTGGGTCGTGACAGCTCCTAAGACCAAAATCACCCTATGAAGTTATAAGAAATGTCAAAACTCCATTCTGGTGTCGTCCTCACACAAATCAAACTACGGTCAATTCCTACGACTCAAACTTCTATTTTAGGGACTATGTGTCCCTTTCCACTTCAAAACACTCTTGAATCTGACACCAAGCACCCCCGCAAGTCACAAAACCCAAAAATAAAATAGATGGAGCAATAAATAGGGGTTCGGGGCTAATACTCTCAAAACAACCGGTCGGGTCGTTACATGCCCGATGTTTTTAATACAGGACTAACTTATCTATTCACTATTGCTTAGGGAAGTGGTGTCACCTAAAGATGATGAGTTATGTATTAAAGTGAATAGCACCAAGTTGCGTTTTAAACTTACAGAGTTTTGTATTATCACAGGTTTAAAGTGTAATGGTGATCCCAATAAGGATTATGAATCTGTCCAGTCGAGTCGGTTGATGGAATTGTACTTTCCAAGCATATTGAAAGTGTTTAAGAAATTATTAATTGACTGTTTCTTAAAAAAGTTGTGGAAATATAATGAGGACGCATTAAAGATTGTAGTATTGTATTTCATTCACAGTTTCCTATTTTCTATTACGAATGATGATTTCATAACAAAGAATGATTTTATGTTGGTTGAATCTGGTGATTTTAAGACTTTCCCTTGGGGAAAAGTCGTTTTCAATGCTACGTTGGAGTCAATGAAAGATAAGGTTCGTAGTAGGAGAGAGATGTACCGATATGGTGGTTTGCCTTTGGCATCCCAGTGTTGATTTTATGAATGTTGCCCCTACACTTGCAAAAACTTCGCTTACCGGATTGGAGATCTTGTGCCACACATACTAAATTTGACTGTAAAGAATAAGGTGACCTTCAAGAGGTTGAGGAAAGAATCTTTTCTTTTAAGTCGGGAGGAGAAAAAAAATATTTTTGTTTAGTTTACAATATTTTGCAACAATACATATGAATTTACTTCTGATACATAAATTATACATCTCTGATACATGTTTTATACTTTTAATATATATAATATCAATTAACTGTATGATGTGTAGTTTCTACAAGTAATATATTGGTTGTCTTTTGTTATTTTAAAATTTCATGATTGCTAAGTATTTTTTTTTTATTCATAGTTGGTATTTGGTAACATTGCCCCAACAAATATTGAACAAACAAGGCTTGAATTACATGATTATGTCCCGGTGTATGAAGATAAAAATGAGATGTATATCGAATCTGGAGTCGTGGCTGAAGTTAATCCAAGAAATGATGTTGATGATTTCAACACTAGACCTAAAAAATGCTAAGAAGCACTCCAAAAATAAGCTTGAATCACAACCTATAAACAATGAGAATTCGGATCCACAACCCAGTAACTTGAGTTCAAGCGAGAATGAGCTAAAACTTCTGAGAAGTGAAATCAACAAGGTACTGTTCTATTTTGGCTTTGAGCAGTTCTAACAACTTAATTGACAACAAGGTTTCGTCTTTGGAGCAGTTAATGATTTTCTTATTTGAAAAGGTTTTCAAAGCTCTAGGTGAACGCGGTGCTTCAAAGGTATTCTCATGACTATGCTTATTTGTTATTTTTACATGTTATTATAATTTTTACAATTTTTTGTATATTTTTCCTCAATATGGTGATAGAAAAGATGACGATCATCATGATAGTCATGGTCATCATGATACTGGTGATATTCATAATGATTATTTTGGCGATAAGGAAGTTGGAGAGAATAATTTTGGTAGTGAGGAAGTTATGGAGAATAATATTGGCAGTGAGGAAGTTGTAAAGAAAAATGTTGGCACTGAGGTAAGTCTAGACCAAATTGTTGATGTTATAGAGGGTGTGGTGAAGGATTTTATAGAAGCTGGTAAAAGTAGTGAAGGGGTTGGTGATGACGAAGCCTGGATTGAGGATGTTGAGCCTGAAATCACTGCAATCACCCAGAAGTTTTGTGACAAAAATGATGTAGATGGTGATAGTGTAGTTAATATCGCAGAAGTTAAGAAAAATACTGCTAATAAGGGGGGTTTGGTGAAGGATTCTGTACAAGTTGTTGGTAAAAATAGTTGTGAGAAAGTTGGTGAGGACAATGGCTGGACTAGTGATGCTGAGGCTCAAATAACTGTAATCACCCAAAAGTATTTCCATCAAAATATTGTACATGGTGATTGTTTAGGAGTGGAGAAAAATATTATTACTATGTAGGAAGATCGTATAGTTGTTGTTGATCAGGACACACCCGAAATGATCCCTAGAAAAAGGAAACCAGCAGGGGTCATGAAGTCACCATTCAGGTTTGACTCTGGTGGCACCATCCAAGTTGCTCAAAATAAGCCAACTAAGTCAAAGAAGCCCATCTTGACAAATAAGCCAAATAAGTCCATCTTCACTATAAAGTACCATTTTCAGGAAAATGTTGACAATCCTGTTGATTTCAGAATATTGTGTAAGTGGAACACTTTCATCAATAGAGGTTTAAGGACTAATACACCGTAAGTTTTATGTTTCAGTTTTTTCTTTTTCTTTTTTTTCCTTGTTTATTTTTCGAGTTTCATGTTATGAACAATATCATTTTATCATGATTCATCAGGGATGGTGTTTATATAGATATTAGCAATAAGCTAAATAAAATCTTTAAATTTGGAGTTGATGATATTGGAGAAAAAAATAGTTCTTCACATTTGCATATCCCGACCTACCCATGTGTGATTCAGTAAGTCAACACTATAATGGTTCTTCGTATTTTCAGCATATTATTATTAATTTGTTAGCATAAATGCCATTTATTTTCTTTTATCCATGTTGTAATTACATATAGATTCTATCTGTAATAAAATGAGAAATGGGACTCGGCAACCCTTGGATAGTAGGCAGAAGAAAGGACTAGAATAATAATGGAAATAGAAAATAAAGTATCAACTTGGAAGAGTATCTTTTATGTATATTTGTAGTATCTTCTGTAAATTTTATAATCGATTTATAGATAAAATATACATTTTAGTTTTCTCATAATGTAATTTTCTGACTATGTGTGTTTATTCTTCATAAATCAGCAGATTGATGTTATTTTTTACTATTTGAGAAAGAAAGGGAAGTATGGTGTTGATGTTCCAGTAAGATTCACAACTACCGACTGTTGGTTTAACTGCTTGATTTCGAATTTGTACAAGGAGTTTTTGGAGAAAAGCGGAGACATGAATTTGATTACTGAAACAGATCCAATTGTTGAGTATATACTTGGGTAATTTTTAAGATGTAATGTTCCTTGGTGTATGTTGATGAAGTCATTTCCCTATAAATCTATCTGATAAGTGGCACTAGATATTTGCGAGACTGTCATTCAAAGATCTGCGCATTTATGTATATGATTCCATGAGTGGCACACGACAGAATAGTGCAGTTCGGAGATCAGTTGAGCCATACTCAGTGTTGCTCCCATATTTCCTTCATCGTATTGGTTTTTGGGACACAAAGGAGAATCCTATGGGAATCCCCGCCAATGATCCTTTTGAGATTCATGTCGTTGATGGGTTGCCAACGCAAGATAACACGTAAATTATTATTGAATATTTTTTATTCTTATTCATTTTTGTACATGAATTTCTATTTGGATATTATACTAACTTATTTAACGTTTATGTGTGACCTTGTATGTAGTGACTGTGGTGTTTATGTTGCTGCATTTGCTGAGTACATCAATCTAGGCAGCAATATTCCTAAAGCTATTGATATTGATGGGATACGAAACCGATATGGTATATTGCTATGGGATTATGGAGTGAAGAAACAAAGAGCACATGCAGTTAGTGATGACGAGTCTACTGGTAGATTGAAGGATCTGACAAAAAAGGATAACAACAAAAAGGACAAGTCGCATGCCGTTGGTGATGACAATGCTTTGAAGAATAACAAGAAAAAGGGCAAGACGCATGTCGTTGGTGATGACGAGACTTTGAAGGATATCAAGAAAAAAGGCAAGTCGCATGCCGTTGGTGATGATGAGACTTTGAAGGATATCAATAAAAAGGGCAAGTTGAAGGGCAAGATGAAGTAGTTTATGATAGTTTAGCGGAAAATTCACATGTTTTTTAAGATGAAGTAGTTTGGTTCTGATATTGTCTTATGATTGGATACAGTTCCATACTTATATCACATTTTATGCTTTTTGTTTGGGATGTTTTTGAACAATATGTTTTAAATGCTAATGTTGAATATTACTTTTAATTGTGACTTGTTTGTTTTCAGTTAATAGTGAAATTTTGAAAGTTTCACATTTTGTGTAGTTTTGACTTTTCTACATTTTTAGTTTTGTAATTTATACAGTTTTAATCTGTTTCGTCAGGTTTTACAAATTTAGCTTGTGTTGCTAAGTTGTTATACGAAGTTTTGTGAATGAAGTTTTGGGGGCAGCTAAACTGTATATAAATTATATAACGACAATCTATTTTGTATAATATTTGTATAGTAACAGTCTTTTTTGTATATATTTTGTATAGTGACATTTATTTTGTATCATTTTTGTATAGTCACAGTCTATTGTATGTAAATTGTATATACAATAGTG
Source organism: Nicotiana tabacum (assembly GCF_000715075.1). Classification (NCBI taxonomy): domain Eukaryota; kingdom Viridiplantae; phylum Streptophyta; class Magnoliopsida; order Solanales; family Solanaceae; genus Nicotiana; species Nicotiana tabacum. The sequence continues at coordinate 32,507,514 of NC_134093.1, forward strand.
ACGGTCTATTTTTTTTTGTATAAATATACAAATTCTATTTATATATTTTTTTGTATAGTGACAGTCTTTTTTATATATATTTTGTATAGTGACATCTATTTTGTATATTTTTTGTATAGCGACAGTTTATTTTGTATATTTCTTTTGTATAGTGACAGTCTATTGTATATAAATTGTATAGTGACAGTTTATTTTGTATATCTTTTGTATAGTGGCAGTCTTTTTATATATATTTTGTATATTGACATCTGTTTTGTATATTGTTTTTTGTATAGTGACATCCATAATAGTATTTGGAATAAAACTTCTACCAATACTTTCATTACGACAAAAAGTAGTACCTTTATTCATACATCAGAGAGAATCTGATTGCAAATCTCATTATTTTTCCAATATTCTACTTGTAACATTCACAAGGAAAACAGTTACAAAATAATAAATCATTGTAGCAATATCTACTAGTTGTCTCGAGCATTCCTGCATGTTCTTCTGTTGTGTCCTTATTTTTCACACAGTCCACATGTAACTGTTTCAGTATACAGATATTCATAAAGTCCCTTGCGTCGCGACTTCGTCGGTCTTCCTGATTTGCCCTTCACTATCGGTGGTAGGACCACATTATCTAACACCTCTATTGGAAGGTTCCATGTAGTTTCATCTGGAAGTGGATTAACTAGCACTCCATATGTCTTCTTGAAGTATTCCTTGGTGTAATAGGTAGAACAATATTTGGGTGATTCTATGTGTGTGTAGTCCAATACTTTCATAGCATGTGGACAAGGAATCTCATCCACTTGAAATCGTTTGCACGAGCATTCCCTTTTTTGCATGCAAACTATGTTTCGCCTTTGTTCAGCATCCATTACTACATATACATAATCGGTTGAAGGCCTCACCTAAATTTAAATCGATAACATTAGTAAAACATGGATATGACAAGTATTAATGCATTTTTGTCAAGGTATGTTATTCATGCGTATGAAGTAAGACATGATAAAAAAATATTTACCGTCATCTTATGCGACAAACTGCTATTTTCCTTCAGTACTTCGTTATATTTTTCCTAGGCCACTAAATGTTCTCATTGTAGTCATTCTATTTGTATTATTCCATTCCATAACCAAACTCATCATGTAATCTAACAAACTCATGATTGGTAGCTCTCTTGCCTCTCTGTTTCTTGCATTGAGTGACTCGTCAATATTTGAAGTCATCACCATAGATCTATTAACAGTGAAATGCGCTATGGACTACTTTTCATAACCAACTTGGAACATGTAACCCCTTACCATCTTATTAATGTTATCCATATCTTGTATGAGATGATTAAAATCTTCAATTTTATATGCTCTGGCCATTGCAAAAAATACTTCCCTCTGCCGGCCATGGTTCTTCTTGAACTGCTTCTTTATGTTATTCCAAAAATGGAAGATGCATACACAGTGAGATACCTTTGGATACACAATCGAAGCACCCCTCAATATGATTGCATGACGATCGGATATGATGTACATCCTTTCCCTTTTCCCATAAGCTTGTCTAAACATTTCAAAAAATCATTCCCAAGAAGCATTATTTTCAGAATCGACAACAGCATATGCTAGTGGAAAATATTTACCTAGTTAAGCAAATAAGAAAGTATCCACATGTTATTTTTATTATACACGGATAAGAACTACCTATACCATATATAATTATTATACGAGACTGCGACATATTCACATGCCGCATCTTGTATGCTAGATGTTAACATTGTCCCCATGTGTGATGATTTAAGGAATGTCCTGTCAATCACTACAATAGGGTAGCAGTATTTTCATCCTATGATTGATGCATTTAATGCGACAAAAACAAACATGAAGCGTCCGTCCTCACATTTATGTAACATTGTGACAGAACCAAGATTTGTCATATTTATCATATACAAGTGACCCCACAGTTTACTGTAAGATCCGTGTGGTATCTCTCTTAGCAGTTCAAGTGCCTTTTCTTTTGTTCTATAAGCTTTTACGTAACTCATATTAATCCCATACTGTTGTTTCACGTCACTCATGATGTCTGCCGGAGTGTATATTATTTTTGGATTGGCATATTTGTTGAAAATCATTTTTGCAATGGCTGACGAAGTAGCATGACGTTGTGAAAACAGTCTACTCGTCTTTGGGCAAGTATGAATATCATTAAACCGACTAACCTTGAAGACATTTGATTTGTATAGACTTGAAGATCTAAGACTCCATTTGCAACTTTCATCCACGCATGTAAGATAATACCTATTTAAAATATAGTGTTATGATAATGCACTTCTTCAGATATTTACACTTGTATCTCAAATAAACAAGCAGTATACATATGCAATCTCATTATATAATAATTATAAAAATTTATACAAGAAGTATACACAAAATTACAGAGAAGTGCAATCTCATACGTAGAAATCATACCTTGTTGTAGATGATCTATCCACTATAAATTAATATTTTTCTCGTATTGCGTAGTGCTTTATTACACTAATGCATGTATCTTTGTCCCAATACAACTGACCTTCTAGAATTTCTTCATGTTGTGGATTGTCTGTTATATAATTTTCCTTCATTATCTCAATTTTGTCTTCTTTTCCATGAGTATCCATCATCTCAACAACATTAGTTCCGTGTACTTCTTCTACATTCTGACATTGTAAACTAGCTGAAGTTGTTGCGAGTAAGTTACCACCCAAGTATGAACTTTAATATGAGCATTCAGCATTTGAATACACAATTTTCAACGTTATGCATAATGGATATTCAGTGATATTCTTGGTTTTCTTTTTCATCTCCATATACAAGCGCACACTCATATCATTGTATATTGGAATTGCTATATATCCATCATTCACTGTATATTTTATCTCCATCGCACTTGTAATTGAATCTCTACCCAATTGCTTGTATATCTCATCAACAAAATACTCATAGCTACAGTCCGAATTGATCAGCACGCCATTAACAAGGAAATTAACAAATTTACTCTCACTTACCCATTCACCACTGTATTGAAGTAAAATAGGAATCAAAATTGGAACAATAGTTCCAACATTCACAATCTCCATAGACATTAGTTGAGTTTGTCGATTTTGTATCAATTTCACAATTTAAGAACGAAATCTCAACTCTATTAAGCTGATTGTAGGCCGCAATTGTGCAAAAACTTTGAATTTCAGCGTAAATGTTTTGGAGCTCTGCTTTGGGTTTACTTTTCAGAAATCCTAGAATTTTTTTGACAATGTGAATAATTGGGCAACTTTTATACTGTTTAGGGGTTGAAGATTCCATACTGAACGCGTGAATTTAGGATACAAAATCGATTAGGGGTGATTTCCTTTTCGTTTGCGTTGAGCGTATGGTTTCAGATTTTTCAGTTGCTAGCCTTTATTATTATTTTTAGGCTATACTTGTATGGGGTTATTTTGTGGCTATCGGGTGATATAAGTTTGGCCCTAGTGACTACAAATGAACTTTGCTTATTTTCTTTCTTAATGAATAACATAGATAGAGAACATTATTTTTCACTTTTAAACGCAGAAAAAACCCAGCACTAATTCACACTTTTCATTATGTAAGTTGCTGGATATCATATCAAAAATATCGTCCCATATTCAATAGGATTTTAGCTAATATAAATATCTATTACACCAAAATTAATAGGCCTAAACATGGGATATAACTCAAAAGTAGCCTCCCATTTTCTATTTCTTTTCGTTATATCTTTGGTTCTTTCTTATCGTTCTTTGGGATAGTTGGTTTCAAGTTCAATTGTTACTTTAGACGTTAAGATAGGGTTAGATTCTTTCAGTTTCTCAATTGCCTTGGAAATTTTTATTAATTTGTTTATTATATTTACATGTATCTCGAATAACATTAACATCCTCTTTACCTCTTATCGAAGCCGATACTTTCACTTACCATCAAACAAAGGAAATTTTCCTATGGCTGCAAGTCACTGTACATTTTTCTATACAAAAGTCTGGTGTGTAATTTGCGACTTCTTTCTCTTTAATTATCTCTCCAAGCATTGATTTGCTGCATGTTTTTCCAGCTCCTTAGTGACAAGTTTAGTTGGCAAATCACATAAAATAGAATAGTAGTATATATCCAATTGAGGAAAATTTACACTGTATATGTAGTTGGAATTATTATTACGGAAAAGAGCTAAAATTACTCTCATACTATTCGATTTGGTACAAATATGCCCTCCGTTCACCTATTGAGCCAAAAATGTCTCCACCATTATCTTTCTGGCTCACTTACGCCCCTATGGCTAATGGTCAATGCCAAATAAAAAAAGATTTACTTAAATTACACGTGGCAACTTTTTATCAGTCCAATTTTAAATCATGACCGCAATTAAATAAACTCATCCTTAACCCTTTTTTTTTACCCAACCCAGAAATCAGATCCGCCTTAAAAAATGGTCAAACTCTTGATTTGTCAAATAAATTAACTTCTCCATCTTTCTAATTCTACCACCATCCCCATTCCTCCATAGAAATCACGCTGCCACCACATTTTTAGTCAAGGGGTAGTTTTGGTTCTTTTTCATATTTTTATCATCTTCTTCATTTTACATTTACCATTGGGGTTGTCATTTTTTGAAAATATTTGTCAAAAGACCTTAATTTTCACATTCAAATATCACTTACAATGGTAAATCTTTTTTTCTTTCTCATCACATAAGATAATCAAAGAACCCATTATGAATTCATGGGCTTTAAATTCTGGAATAATCCAATTTTTTCTTCATAATTTTTATGAATTTTGCAAACTCTTAATAAGTTGTTAGACCCAAATGGTAGTTTATTGTAGAAAATAAAAATTTTATGGCCTAGGTACTTCTCCTCGAATAAAATCCTAATTTTACAACAAAAAAGGACATCAAATTAAACTTAAAGATTTTTTAATCGGACCCTTTCGATTAGCATAATATTCTCGCTGTAATTATTCAAAAATGGAGGAATGGAGCAAACATAAAAATCGTGGTTATGGTGGTAGCGTGGTTGTTATGAAGGAAAAGGGGTGGTGTCAGCTATGGTGATGGTAGAGTTGAAAAGATGGAGAAGTTATCAATCAAGAGTTTGGCCATTTTTTAGGTGAATTGGATTTTGGGGTTAGGTAAAAAAGAGGGTTAACAACAATAACAACAATCCAGTAAAATCTCACTAATGGTATCTGGGGAGGGTAGTGTGTACGCAGACCTTACCCCTACCCCGAAGGATTAGAGAGGCTGTTTTCGAAAGACCCTCGGCTCAAAAAAACAAAAAGACAAAAGGGCAAAAAGGAAGACAATATTAGTATCACAACAGCAATCATAGGATAAATAGGAACACCATGAAATCCAGAAGAAAGATACAAAGTAAAGGGAGACAATATTAGTAAATATTAGTATCACCACAACAGTCATAAGAAAAATAGGAACACCATGAAATCTAGAAGAAAGATGTAAAGAAAAGCGATAGCTAGTAAATAGGACCTGCACTGAAAAGAGAAATAATAAGCCACAACATTCCCACTAGTTATCTTAGACAAAAACCCTACATGGCTAGTCCCACCATGTTACGAAGTAAGGCACGACTCAACTACCTCCTAACCTACAACCCTAATACTTGACCTCCACATCTTCCTATCAAGTGTCATGTCCTCGGAAATCTGGAGCCTCGCCATATCCTGCCTGATCACCTCTCCCCAATACTTCTTAGGTCGCCCTCTACCTCTTCTCGTGCCATCTGTAACGAGCTGCTCACACCTCCGTATCGAAGCATCTGGGCTTCTCCTCTGAACATGTCCAAACTATCTAAGCCTCGCTTCCCGCATCTTGTCATCAATGGGAGCCACATGCACCTTCTCCCGAATATCATCATTCCTAATCTTATCTATCCTAGTGTGCCCGCACATCCACCGCAACATCCTCATTTCTGCTACTTTCATCTTCTGGATATGTGAGTTCTTAACGGGCCAACACTCAGCCCCATACATCATGGCCGGTCTAACCACCACTTTATAAAACTTACCTTTGAGTATCGGTGGCACTCTCTTGTCACACAGGACTCCAGATGCTAACCTCCACTTCATCCATCCTACCCCAATACGGTGTGTGATATCCTCGTCGATCTCTCCTTCCCCTGGATAACCGAACCAAGGTACTTGAAGCTCCCTCTACTCGGGATGACCTGCGAATCAAGCCTCACATCCACGCCCACTTCCCTTGGCTCAGCGCTGAACTTACACTCCAGGTATTCCGTCTTCATCCTGCTCAGCTTAAAACCCTTAGACTCAAGAGCCTGTCTCCAAACCTCTAGCCTCCCGTTAACACCGGCTCGCGACTCATCAATCAGAACTATGTCATCGGCGAATAGCATGCACCATGGCACATCCCCTTGAATATGGTGTGTTAACGCGTCCATCACCAGGGCGAATAAGAACGAACTGAGCGCAGAACCTTGGTGTAACCCCATTACAACCGGAAAATGCTTAGAGTCGCCTCCTACTGTCCTAACCCGAGTCTTAGCCCCATCATACATGTCCTTAATCGCCATAATGTAGGGAACCGACACACCTTTTGCCTCTAGGCATCTCTAGAGAATTTCTCTAGGAACCTTGTCATACGTTTTCTCTAGGTCAATAAATACCATGTGCAGATCCTTCTTCCTCTCTCTGTATAGTTCCACCAACCTTCTAACAAGGTGTATAGCTTCTGTAGTCGAACGACCCGACATGAACCCAAACTGGTTGTCGGATACAGACACTATCATCCTCACCCTCGCTTCAACCACCCTCTCCCACACTATCATGGTATGACTCAGTAATTTGATACCCCTATAATTGTTACAACTCTGGATATCACCTTTGTTCTTATACAATGGAACCACCGTACTCCACCTCCACTCATCTGGCATCATTTTCCCCTTAAAAATAATACTAAACAACCTAGTCAACCACTCCAAACCTGCTCTCCCCACACACTTCCAAAATTTTACCGGAATCTCATCTGGCCCGGTCGCTCTGCCCCTACTCATCTTACGCATAGCTCCCACGACCTCCTCAACCTCGATACGCCTGCAGTACCCAAAGTCACGGTGACTCTCGGAATGCTCCAATTCGCCTAGCACAATATCCCGATCCCCTTCTTCATTCAGAAGTTTATAAAAGTAAGTCTGTCATCTCCTCTTAATCTGGGCATCTTCTATCAATACTCTACCATCTTCGTCCTTGATGTAAAAAAGAGGGTTAAGAGTGGGTAAATTTAATTGGGGTCATAGTTTAAAATTGGACCAATAAAAATTTGTCACGTGTAATTTAAATTAAAAAAAATTAATCTGGCATTGACCGTTAGTCATGGGGGCATAAGTGAGCCAGAAAGATAACGGTGGGGACATATTTGGCTCAATAGGTGAACGGAGGGCATATTTGTACCAAATCGAATAGTCTAAGGGTAGTTTTGGCTCTTTTCCGTTATTATTAATGTATATATACTATATGTTGAATCCCTAAATTTTTTGTATTTTTAGTGAAATTTGAATGATAGATTCCCTCCAAGTTTGGCCGAGAAAATCAAGATGTAGACAGTGACTCAGATAGACCATAATGGTGATGTCAAATGCGTATGAAGGTTTCCTAAAGTTTAACTGATTCTCAAATTCAGAAGTTGTATAATATTACTACTTAAATATTTGAATATTCTGTGATGAGGAAATAGTGACTCTTGATCATGGCACTTCGTAAACAACAAATGGATAGTGGACCACGCAAATATATATTTGAATATTTGATTGGTGCTACATTAACCTAAGTTTCATTGAAATAAATAGAAAATATTCATACCAAAATGTAATGAAACTGAAACTGTTACTTTATTTCAGAATTTCACCAGACTCTTTCACTTTCCTTTTCTTAATTATTTTTTTTTGGGGGGGACCTCATTCCACCTCAATAATAATTAAAGGATACGAACATAGTTTTGATTTACAAATGTTGAATTTAAATAAGAAATCAGTGAATGGATATTAAAATGAGGTGAATTCTTAAAGTTTCAAGTCTATAGCAGGGTGTAATTAATAATGGACTTGTAAACTTTTAATTGAAAGCACTAATACCAAAAGCTAACCTGAACGATGAACAATAAATAACCTATAAATCCTAAATTTAAGAGTGGACTCGTAAACTCATATTGCTAATTACACTTCAAGCCTTCAGCATAACAATACTTTTCACTTTCTTAACTCTAAACTTGCAACTGAAATAACAACAACCAATAGCTAATTTTTCAAATTATGAGCAATAAATATGTTCATATATATATATATATATACGTGAATTATTTAAAAGCATATTCTTAGATATTGTAAATCGTATGCACTCTGAAACCAGTGACAACGAATACTATATTTGTCTCAAGTTAAAAGTAAAACCTATTATGCCATTGTTAGGATGATATTAGCAAATACTCACTTTTAACCCCTACTATTAGAGTTTAATATTTAAAAAGCTAATAGCATTTAGCCATGTCTTTCAGGGGAAAAAAGTTTTGGACAAAAATATCCTCAATTAAAATACGAAAAAACTCTAGTAATCGTTGCTGGATTTCAAAGCTTTGACAAATAAAATTCTTGTATACAATGCTGGAGTTTTTACTTATAGGAAAATCTTCGAATTCTAGAAGGTTCGAATTCCAGTAATCATTATATCTTAAGTAGGGATATTTTTGTCTATAATTTATTTTCGCATTAAAGAGTGGCTATTTTTCCATTACGTTTTAAAATGTAGCTAAACTTTAATAGTCAGGCTCAAAAAGTGGCTACGCCTACCAATTTTCTCCCATTGTTATCACACCTGCAATGAGCAATTGTACTTTTTGCTTTTGAAGCCCATAAACGAACCACCACAGTCCAGTCCATTGGAGGACTTGCAAATAAAAACCTCAACATTTTATGAACACAGTACAAAGCATCATTTCTGATAACTTGTACGAATTAAGAAAAAAGATAGGTTGCATGATTAGTTTATTCTAAATGCACTAAGATGCTTTTTTAAAAAATCTATTGTTTCTACCGGCTGTAAATTAGAAAAAGGTATAGTCCTCAAATATCGACAAGAAGGATAATCTAACGCAAGTGTTGTTTAATTAATTTCTCATCGATGCAAACATATCCAGTTCTGTTTAGGGATAATACCTAAGATATATTGAATTTATCCTGAAAAATCAGTTTCCAACTTAATATTTACGAGCGTTCTTTTTTCACCTTATACTTGTTTAGATAGAATTTAATTCCTCCCTAAATGATGACATAGCAGAGAAAGTGGTTTCACTCTCCCAAACTCGAGTAGAACCAAGAAAAGAACATTAATTATACTAAATCATACACATATTATACTTTTATTTGGCATTACATATTAAACTTAACTTATTTATTTGTGGGTCCCACTTTCTTTATCTTATTTTTTCTTTTTATTTTATTGTTTCTCTCTCAATTCTTTTCTTCTATCTCCTCTTCTCCAACCCAAAACACACAACCAGTGCTACACTCCCACCATTGCTGGATTACCTAATCTCCTTTCCTCATTCACCCCCACCATTTTCTTTCCCACGTGACTCATGCTTCCAATATTTTTTCTACCTCATTTTCATTAGCTCGTCCCAAAAGATCAAATAAAACCATCATTGGAGAGTTTTTTTCTAGCCGTATTCATTGTCTCTGTAGGTCAGTTCATCGGATAATTTTTCTGGCCAATATTCAGTCAAAGAGCTTTGATGGGTCTTTCTTCTCCATTTTTTCTCTGCCCGAACTTAATTCTTTATGCTAGTAACAACTGATTTGATGGTCTGGTTTGGTGGTTTTTAATGGTTATGGTTGAAGAAGAGAAAATAGTGATAACTCCATGAAAATCCAATATTTGTTTCAAAATAACGGTGTCAGGGGTGGAGTGGGATTGAAAAATAATTTAAAAATAAAACAATAACTGAATACGAAAATAAATTAAAAATTGACATGTGGCGGAGCGTGGAGAACACAGCCCTCCACAAGCTTGGTTATGTATTTTTAGGAAGGAATTAAATTCAGTCTGGACAAGTATAGGGTGAAAAAAGAAAGCTCATAAATATTGAGTTGAAAACTAATTTTTCAGGATAAGTTTGGGTGCATCTTGTGTATTTTCACTTCTGTTTATATGTTAATCTTTAGGAAACTATTGATGGTACGTTGAGTTAAACAATTACCTTAAAGTTTTTGTTGGAATTAACTTTCACATTTAACTCTACCTCTTTGACAAAACAGGTCCCTTATACTCATCTTTTTCAACCTTTCCCACCATATTCCCCATCCTCACCGACCTTACCCATAACCCACCCCTACCCCACCATACCCACTCACCCTCTCCAATCCTACCTTAAATAGAAATATTATTAAGAGTACTTTTTTTCATGTTGTAGATAAAATACTTTCTTTTTAATTTCAACAAAATGAGTATTTTTTTTTCATAATGTAAAAAAGTATTTTCATTCATTTCAATAAAAAAAAAAGTACTTTCTTTTCATGATGTAGAAAAAGTATTTTCTTTCATTTCAACAAAATAATGTAGTAAAATATATTTTCTTTCATTTTAACAAATGAGTATTTTCTGATGTAAAAAAATATTTTATTTCATTTCAACATGGAAATTTGGGGGAGGAAAGTAGCATAGAAAATTATTTTCCTAAAAAAAATTTACTCTCTAAAAAAACACTAGAAAATATTTTTAGAAAAAAGTTTTTCGATCATCAACCAAACAGGTTTATTTAACTGGGTTCATCTTCCGGTGGTTGCCCTAATTTCTACTGTTTGTTCACGTAAAATGTAATCATAAATCCTTAAGTTAATGTCAAAAAATGTGATAGAGAATATCTTAACAAGGAAAAGGCAAATTTGCTTATTTAAAAGAAGAAACAGACTGATATAAGTATAGTTTTAACATGTTACTATCATATCATATGAAATATAAAGGAACAGAAAGAAAATGACAAAGTAAACGACCCAAAATTATATAGGCAATGCAGTATAGATTTGACTTTGACAACTGGTTTATAGAGAATAAAAGGATTTTAAATTATTTATTCATTTTATTTTTTGAAAAATGAAAAAGCTAACAGACAAATAATACATTGCTGAACGGATGTTTCAATTTTAGAAATTCAAAAACTTATCCTTAAGTCCACCTTCAGACGGCCGGCAACATCCCTTTCTTTGTATGCATGCATTGGATTGTTGCATGAATCAGAAGAAGCTATAGTTTTATCATATTGTACTCCTAGCTATTCAAATATTATTTAACTTTTTTTCTTACTTAATATTTTTTCTTTTTTGGGAGGCATTAATTCTGCCACTAGCCTTATTTTATGATTAGAAAAGTCCAAGAAAGTCCTTTTTGCAGGCCAAACAAAACAAGGTACTTAATTACTCTATGTTAATTCATACCCATAATTTTAGAAGTAGTTCTTAGACATAAAACCATTAAAATAATAAATCGGGAAAGTTTTAAAATATAAAAAAGAAAAGAAGAACTATTATTTTCTGCTCAAGTCTTTTCTTTAAAACAAAATCGAAAAGTTAGGGAGAAGTCCATGTAACCGATTAGGACACAGTGAAGGTTTGCTATTCCTTTGCAATTTCGATGCCAATTAATCAATGTTAGTTTAGTTGTGAATTTAAATTTTTTGATATTTTTACTCTCATCATATTGCGGCAGAAACTTGGGCGGGTCTACTCCAACTTAAGCGCCCGTCCGCCATAATATCTATAGAAAGGATTGCATATGAGAAATATTGAAACCTTCTTTTCCAGTAGTATAGTTGCTGTTTTTTTTGCAAAACAATTACCCCGATTAAATTATTTGGGCCCACTCGCTATTAATGGGATCAAGGGTACTTCAAGCAAAAATTATATGGCAAAATAGTTCGGAACCCCCTGAACTTGACAATTTTTATTTAGTTCCCCCTTAAACTTCACGTGGTCTTTAATACCTCCCTAAACTTGGCAATTTCATAGCCTCTGTAATGATCCAACCGTTCGTTTTGACTTTTAGAATCATGTTCCCCTAAATAAGACTCCCCGTATGTATTTTTGCTAATTTATGACTTGCAGGGATGGTTGGTTCGGGATTTGGAAGGGTTCGGGTTGAAATCGGAACACTTGGTTCCTTAGTTTGGCTTTAAAAGGCCAAGTCTGACTTCGGTCATCATTTTGAGAAAACGACCCCGGAATCGGGATTTGACAGTTCCAATAGATTCATTTGATGATTTTGGAATTGGGCATATGTTCGAATCGGATTTTGAACAACCCGAGAGCGTTTCAATGCTTAATAGTGAAAATCAGCTATTTAAAGGTTCAAGGTTCTTTAAATTTGGTTTGGAGTAGGTTTTGGAGTAATCGAGGTCCCTTTAAAATTTCGAGCTTGGGACAGGTTCCGTATGGTGATTTAAGATTTGCACGCAAAATTTGGTATTATTCCGGGTAGTATAAGTATGATTCGGCACATTCGGAGGAATTTAGAAACTTGAAGTTCATATTTTGATCCAATTCGGTTTGGGGGTGCAATTCTTAGTTTCGTTGTTGATTTACATATTTCGAGAGTTCGAGCAAGTGCGTGTTATGTTTACAGACTTGTTGGCGCATTTGGACGGGGTCCCGGGGGCTCGGGTGAGTTTGAACTACCCGGAGCTAAGTTGGAAAAAATCAGAAATTCCAGTTTTGGTTTCCTTCTTCGCGAACGCGGAAGGACCCTCGCGTTCGCGATGAAGGAAAAATGGGAGCTGGGCAATTGCCCTTCACGTTCGCGTGGAGGGCGACGCGTTCGCGAAGCCTTGGACTTCAGGCCTACGCGTTCGCAAAGGTCCACTCGCGTTCGCGAAGGAGGACTGGGACCGGGGTGAAATTTCCCCTATGCGGTCGCGAAGGAGCTCACGCGTTCGTGAAGGGCAGGCCAGTAAGCCTTCGTGTTCGCGAGACCCCTGTCGCGTTCGCGAAGGATAATTTTAAGTCAGGGGAATTTTGCCTTCGCGAACGCGAAGCATTGACCGCGTTTGTGAAGAAGGGATTCACTATACCGGACAGAATGTCTTAAAAACGGGATTTCACCATTTTTAACCCCATTTCTTCCATTCTTGGGCGATTTTGGAGCTTTTTGAGAGAGGATTTCAACTAGCAACTTGAAGGTAAGTTAATTCCACACACTTTGAGTTAAATACATAGATTATGGGTAGATTATAACCTGTAAATCGTGAAAATTAAGGGTTTAGATGAAAAACCTAGGTTTTGATAAAAATGAGATTTTAACCATTAAAATATTATGGAATTAGATAAAAAATGTATATTTGAGTTTTTGAGATTATGGGTAATGATTTTCTCCGAAAATTTCCGGAATCAGGGTACGTGGGCCCGGGGTGAATTTTAGAAATTTTACCATTTTGGGTAGTAATTAATTTAATAGTCTAATTTCGGATTATTGAGCATGTATTAATTATTTTGTATAACATTTGGATAGTTTCTGATTTTTCGGCGTCGAATTGAGATTTTAACACTACGTTGTGATCGGGAAGTAGACTTTGAGACAAGGTAAGTCTCTTGTCTAACCTTGAAAGAGAGAATTTACCCCATAGGTGATTTAATTTAATAGTTGTTGTAAATTGTGGGGGCTACGTACGCATGAGGTGACGAAAGTCCGTGCGTAGCTACTAATTATGCTATGCCCGGGTAGTTTAGGACTCAAATCATGAATTACTTGTGATAATTGCGTTCTTTATTTAATTAAAATACTAGAATTATATTGTAAATTGTTAGAGAAAATAGTAATAGACCGAAATTTTACATATTTGAATTTTTGTGCAAATTATTTGACTGTTAATAGAAATTTTACATCTTTATGTGTTAGCTTTATAATAACTTCTCATTCCGAAGGTTCGCAATAAAATGTCCTCCTTTCTTGTGGAGCGGGCCAAACGCCTCGGCAGTATAGATGCATCTATGGATCGTGCCACATGACACTCTGGACCGGGCGGAATGATCTCGGCAAAAATTGTACCTAATAATAATAATTACACGATACCTTGACATTTTTATTGCAGCTTGCAAAGCTAATTGATAAATTAAAAATTATTGAATTTGAAAGAATTATTTATTTTCGCTTGTTAAGAAAATTATTGTTATTCACATAAACCATGTCTATTTAAATAATTCTATTTTAATATTATTGACCCATAGTGAGTGTCAAAGTCGACTTCTCGTCACTACTTCTTCGAGATTAAACTTGATACTTACTGGGTACACGTTGTTTATGTACTCATGCTATGCTTGCTGCACGTTTTGTGCAGGATCTGAGACATGAACCTTAGGCGGCCTAGTGGTGAGCAATTTTTTCATGAGCCGTTCTGCAGCACCTAGTGTCTCCCTTTTGTATTTGTTTTCTATCTACTTTGTGTTCAGACAGTATTTTGGTTTTCTTTTGTATAATCTACTAAAAGCTCATACATTTGTGACACTAGGTCTTGACACACACACTGGTAGAATTGAGGTTTGAATTATTTTTCTTGGTTTTTATTTAATCAGATGTTTCATATTTTCTTAATTCTTGCAAGTAAGAAGAGTTAATTACTCAGATAATTATTAAAGAAATAAATATATGTTTAATTCACTAATTGGCTGGCTTAGCTGTAATGTTGGGAGCCATCACGACCTATAGGTGAAATTGGGTCGTGAAAACATGGTATCAGAGCACTAGGTTCACATAGGTCTCACAAGTTATGAGCAGGCCTTATAAAGTCTTGTGGATCGGTACAGAGATGTCTCTACTTATCTTCGAGAGGCTATAGGGTGTTAGGAAACTACCTTTCTTCATCTCCCATCGTGCAATTGATGTAGTACTAAATATATTTCTCTTATTCTCTCACAGATGGTAAGAACGCGCTCTAATGAGGTTCCAGACTAGGGAAGAGGTACTCCCCTAGTTGTTAGAGGCCAAGGGAGGGCTCCAACCCGTGGTAGGGGATGAGGACGTCCCTGAGTTGTTCTAGTTATGCCACTAGTGGATCCAGTGAAGGATCCTATTATCGAGGAGCAGGGTGAGGTGCCCGTAGCCGATCCAACTCCGGTGGATTTCACATCCGCACCGGGATTTCAGGAGGTCATGGGTTGTATGTTGCGGTTCATGGACACTATGACTCAGGCCGGTTTATTTCCAACAGACCCAACCATATCTCAGGCGGGCGGGGGAGCACAGACCCCTACCGCATAGGACCATGGGCAGGCAGCTGATGTATATCATACCCAGGGTGCATTACCCGTGGGTGGAGCCCAACCAGTGGCAGCAGCTACACCTGAGCCCAGACCAGTTGCGGCCGCCGAGCCGCAAAAGCTATTGGATAGATGGACTAGACTACATCCTCCTATCCTTAGGGGTGAGCGACATGAGGATCCCCATGAATTCATTGATCGGTGCAGGGACAGACTGCACAATATGAGGATATTGGAGTCTTATGGGGTAGACTTTACTACTTTTTAGCTGGAGGGCAGAGCCCGTAGATGGTGGAAGTCCTATCTTCTTGGCAGACCAACAGATTCTCCTCCCATGACTTAGGACAGGTTCTCCCGTATTTTCCTGGATAGGTATATTCCACCCTCCCAGAGGGAAGAGTTGTGGTTTCAGTTTGAGCAGCTCCAGCTGGGTCAGATGCCAGTGACTGATTATGAGGCGAGGTTCTCTCAGTTATCTTGCCATGAACTTATGATACTCCCTACTGATGCGGAGAGAGTACAGAGGTTTGTTGCGGGTTTGCATACTGGCATTCAGGCCACTATGGCCCGAGAGGTTGAGATGGGGACTTCTTATGAGCTGGTTGTGGAGATAGCCTGAAGGATTGAGGGTGTACGTCAGCGTAGCCTAAAGCAGGTTATGAGAGATAAGCGGTTTAGGTATTCTGGAGAGTTCAGAGGTGCCCCGTCAGGGGGTAGAGGTCAGTTCGTGAGAGGGCGATCCAGCAGGCCCCCATATCCAGCACCACAGTCTCCTCGGGGTACTCTAGTGCGGCCTTATTTCAGTGCTATGCTAGAGAGTTCTTACCGCCCACCAGCTATTCAGGGTTCTTCCAGTGGGTATTCAGGTCATCAGGGCCAGACCTCAGGTCAGCAGCCCATCATATCGAGGGGTTGTTTCGAGTGCGTGGATTTCAGTCACATGCAGAGATTTTGCCCCAGGCTTCAGGGTAGACCAGTGCAGCAGGGTCAGCAGCCTATGATTACTGCACCAGTTGCTCCACCAGTTGTCCGGCCACCCAGAGGTGGAGGGCAGGTGGGTAGGGGTCGTTTTAGAGGTGGAGGCCAACCAGTTGGCGCTCCAGATCGGTTCTATGCTTTTCCGGCCAGACCAGATGTAGAGGCCTCAGATGTCATGATCACATGTATTATTTCTATTTGCGGCAAAGATACCTCCATATTATTTGATCCAGGGTCTACATATTTCTATGTGTCATCTCTATTTACTCATTTCTGGGTGTTTCTCGTGAGTCCTTGGGTACTCCTGTTTATGTGTCCACTCATGTGGGCGATTTTGTTATTGTAAATTAGATCTACCAGTCATGCATTTTACATTTTATGGTTATGAAACTAGAGCAGATCTTCTGTTGCTTGAGATGACTGACTTCGAGATCATCCTAGGCATGGACTGGTTATATCCATATCATGCCATCCTAGATTTTCATGCCAAAATTGTTACCTTGGCGATTCCAGCGTTACCTAGATTGGAGTGGAAGGGTTCGTCTGTCAGCGCATCTAATCAGGTTATTTCCTTTCTAAAAGCTCGACGTATGGTCGGGAGGGGTTGTTTGGATTATCTAGCCTATGTTCGGGACACTACTTCAGAGACTCCGGTAATTGATTCAGTGCCTGTAGTTTGGGAGTTCTCCGATGTATTTCCTTCAGATCTTCCACGCATGCCACCAGATCGTGATATTGATTCCTGTATTGACTTGGCTCTAGATACCCAACCTATATCTATCCCACTGTATCGCATGGCTCCGAAAGAATTGAAGGAGTTGAAACAACAGCTTGAGGAGTTACTAGCCAAAGGGTTCGTCAGACCGAGTGTATCGCCTTGGGGTGCATCGGTATTATTTGTGAAGAAGAAGGATGAAACTATGCGGATGTGTATTGATTATCGCCAATTGAACAAAGTTACAATTAAGAACAAGTACCCGTTTCCACGTATTGATGATCTACTTGACCAGTTACAGGGTGCAAGGGTGTTCTCTAAGATTGACTTGAGGACGGGATACCATCAGTTGAAGATTCGGGATTCAGATGTTTTGAAGACTACTTTTCGTACTAGATATGGTCATTATGAATTTCTGGTGATGTCTTTTGGTTTAACTAACCCCCCAGCGGCATTTATGGATTTGATGAACATGGTATTCATGCCATATATTGATTCGTTTGTCATTGTCTTCATTGATGACATTTTGATCTACTCGCGCAGTAAGGAAGAGCACGAGCAGCATATGAGAGTGGTGCTACAGACCCTACGGGAACAAAAGCTATATGCTAAGTTCTCCAAATGTGAGTTTTAGCTAAATTCTGTAGCATTTTTTGGGCATATTGTATCGAGCGAGGGCATTAAAGTTGATCCCAAAAAGATCGAGGTAGTTCAGAATTGGCATCGTCCCACTTCGGCTACTGAGATCAGGAGTTTCCTAGGTTTAGCAGGTTATTATCGTCGGTTCGTGGAGGGCTTTTCATCTATTACAGCACCTTTGACCAAATTAACCCAGAAGGGTGCTCCGTTCCGATGGTCCGATGATTGTGAGGTGAGCTTTCAGAAGCTCAAGACAGCATTGACTACAGCACCAGTGTTAGTGTTGCCTTCCGGTTCGAGGATATATATAGTGTATTGTGATGCTTCACGCGTTGATTTGGGTTATGTATTAATGCAAGAGGGGTGAGTTATTGCATATGCTTCATGTCAACTGAAGCCCCACGAGAAGAATTACACGGTACATGATTTGGAGTTAGTTGCGATTGTTCACGCTCTTAAGATTTTGAGGCATTATCTTTATGGGGTGTCTTATGAAGTTTACACTGATCATAGCAGTTTACAACATTTGTTCAAGCAGAGGGTGAGGCAACGCAGATGGCTTGAGTTACTGAAAGATTATGATATTACTATCATGTAATATCCGGGCAAAGCAAATGTAGTTGCAGATGCCTTGAGTAGGAAGGCAGAGAGTATGGGTAGTTTGGATTTTATTTCAGCAGATGAGAGGCTATTAGCTTTGGATATTCAGCCCTTGGTTAACAGACTTGTGAGGTTAGATATTGCAGAGCCCAGTCGAGTTCTTGCATGTGTTGTGGCCCAGTCTTCACTATTTGAGCAGATCAAGGCTCGCCAGTTTGATGATCCACACTTATTGGTTCTTCGAGAAACGGTACTACGGGGTGGTGCCAAGGAAGTTACTATTGGCAAGGATGGTGTTCTACGACTCCATGATCGTCTATGTGTTCCTAATGTGGATGGACTGAGGAAAAAGATCATATAGGAGGCACACAGTTTTCGGTATTCTATTCATCCAGGTGCTACGAAGATGTATCGTGACCTGAGGCAGCATTTTTGGTGGCGGCGGATGAAAAAGGACATAGTTGAGTATGTAACTAGGTGCCAAAATCGCCAGCAAGTTAAATATGAGCACCAGAGGCCATGTGGCCTACTTCAGCAGATGACTATACCGGAGTGAAAATGGGAACGCATTACTATGGACTTTGTAGTTGGGTTACCGCGGACCTTGCGAAAGTTTGATGCAGTTTGGGTCATTGTCGACAGGTTGACCAAGTCGACTGTCACAATCCAAAATCACGTGCCCGGCACCCGACACACTATCTAACCCGGGTGAACCAAATCGTACAAGAATGTCCATATATATACAAAATAAATACACGCGGAAGTCTTTTTGAAAACACAATCATTTTAAATGATTAAAAATCATACATGAAACAAAGTCTTTAAATCCATTATTTTTCAATAATTGAAACAAATACAATAGAATAACAATATTTCTTTCATGCATGACATACGAATAACTCTCGATTACAACTCAAAAAAAGAATAATAATTGTCTATGGAATCTCTAAGACACAATGATGAAATAAATACTTGGGAAAGACCCAACCAAAAGTAAGTAAGATCAACATGAAGGCTACCACGGAATAGAAGTGGTGCCTTGCTATATGCTTCGGAAAGAGAGTCATCCTATTGCCCCATCAACTCATCATGTACCACGTCTCGTCCTGAAAATATGTAAAGTAAGTGGGACCTTGGAGAGGGGCCCATGAGGGCTGAGTACACCACAGCGCTGAGTACACCACAGCGGTACTCAATAAATGTCATAGACTCTCTCTAACTCAAGTTTTTGGGACAAGGCTTTACAAAAATAATGCAACCAACATTGATATAAAACTATAACAATTATATAAATTCATGCTCTTTATCATTTTAAATGAAAAGACTAGAAAAATGTAAATTATGATATAAAAGAAAAATGTAAATCATGATATAAACTTTTAAAACATTTATACCAACCCATGATTTTAATAAAATCATGTAAAAATCATTTTAACTTCATTAAGTCATTGAAATCACTTTTGGCTCCTTAGGCCTAAACATAACAAAATTAGCTTTTACCTTTTCACCGGGAGTACTATACCGACATCGACATAATAAATAACTACTAGGTGATCGACCTAGCAACAAGTATTTACCCCTACTTGTCTGGGCGGCTTCCTGTAATGCCGTACGATTCAACTTAGCCTCATTACTTTAAGTAATGATCATTTGCCTTCTCAATGGGGGACTTTATCCCACGAACCTCGGCCTAGCCTTGGAATGTGTCCCTACACCGGCATGTGTAGTTCCATAGTAACGAACTCAACATTCGAACCAATCTCGGTGGTCTCCACTAGTAACTCCCAAAATATTTAATATTTCAAAAATAGACTCATAGCATACTATCCTCAAAGGATCTATTTTTATCAAATCATTGCTCATAGCCAAACTAAACCATTTGAATAAAACAATTAAACATATGATCTTTTTCATGTTAAAGCCTTTAGCAATTTAACATCCATCTTTCAAAGATACAACGAGTGTTATCCATTAATCAAGTTTCAAAAGGAAATACTTTTCATAAAAATACATCTTCGGCACTCAAATATTTTATATTCTTTCCAATACTCAAGTTTGAATAAAACTTATAACATTTTCCTCAAGCATCGTTTGACATCGAATCTTTAGAAACAAGATTTTTCAATTGTAAAACAATAAAACTTTCTTTATGAAATACAACTCAAAATACACGGTGACATCCTTTCTCGCTTGTCCCCACAAGTATGGATGCACATTTACAAACTCACGTAATAACTCAAATATGATTTTATAGAAAATCCCTCAAGAAGAGTAAGTATTAATCAACTTACCTCAAGTCCAAGCTTCAAAATAATAGTACGACGCTTCAATTCATTTATAACTCTCAAACGTCGCCAACACGCCAATATCTACATTAGACATCCCAAGGCATCACAATTATCCAAATATATGTCGATACCCATTTAAGGTTCACAAGTTAACTATAAGTCTTCAACAAGCCCAATTCACCCATACATATCCCCTTTATCCTTAGTTGCTTCCATCATTGGCCTTTAAGCCTAATACATGTTATACGATTCAATACTTAATCATGATTAAGCTATTGAAGCACTAGGATCACCAATCATCTTAACAAGATTCAAAAATTCACTATTCATCTTCTTCTCCATTCAAGAACCCTAACTTACAATACCCATTTCAGGGACTAGCATAATTATTCAACCAATTGATACTTTCTACTACACAATACATTCCAAATACTTAATCCATAGATGTATTTAAGTGTAGGGTAGGGATTTTACCTCTTGTAGCTCAAACCCTAACTTGAACCCTTTTGAATGATTCTTGAAGATTAGAGGAATCCCTATGAATTTCAATCCATCTAGATGTTAATACTATCATTAACTAGTGTTAATCCATTATAAAAATATTATAAAACTCAACTTTGATGCGTATTTGGGGATGCTCCACCTTCTCTCTAGAACCAAAACTTAGTCAAAAATGAAATTTATTCTCTCTCCCCGAATCCCCCTATTTTTATAGAAAATAGCCTGCATAGGCAAATTGAGTAGCCTACGCAGATTGGCTACGCAGGCCTGTGTAGCCTACGCAACTTAAGTCCTCCCCCTTACTTCCATTCTGTTTTTGCCTACGCATTCTGCGTAGGCTACGCAGGTCTGCTGGAATCCTTTCCTCCCACTTAGCTCAATTATTCCAATCTATGACTTTAATCATACAACTTGAGGACCTTAAATTCATCTTACCTTCATGCCTAAGTATTGTAATGATCATATTACCCTCGTGTGGGTTCGCAAGCACTTCGAGGTCTCGTAAAATATTCTCTTAAGCTCGAGTTCGGCTTAATCTTGTTAGAAAAGTTTTCTGGGGCTTCACATCGGCAACTTTCATTCATGTTGTGACTACGTATACTTCAGATAGGTTGGCCCAGATTTATATTCAGGAGATAGTTCGATTGTACGGTGTGCCAATTTCCATCATATCATATAGAGGCCCTCAGTGTACTTCACATTTCTAGAGAGCAGTACAGAGTGAATTGGGGACTCGTGTAGAGCTCAGCAACGCTTTTCATCCGCAGACCGACGGGCAGTCGGAGCGGACAGTTCAGATTTTGGAGGATATGCTCAGGGCATATGTGATTGACTTCGGAGGTCAGTGGGATCGTTTCTTGCATTTGGACGAGTTTTCTTATAACAATAGTTACCAATCCAGCATCGAGATGGCTCCTTTTGAGGCTTTATATGGTGGACGATGTCGTTCGCCCATCGGATGGTTTGAGCCCGGTGAGGCTAAGTTATATGGTACTGATTTGGTGAAGGATGCCTTGGAAAAGGTAAAGTTGATTCAGGAGCGAATTCGTACAGCACAGTCCAGACAGAAGAGTTACGCGGATCAGAAAGCGCGTGATTTATCATTTATGGTGGGTGAAAAGGTTCTCTTGAAGGTTTCTCCGATGAAGGGAATCATGAGATTTGGGAAGAAGAGCAAGTTGAGCCCAAGGTTTATAGGCCCATTTGAGGTGTTGAGACGAGTTGGGGAGGTTGCTTACGAGCTTGCTTTGCCTCCTAGTTTATCGGGAGTCCATCCGATTTTTCATGTATCTATGCTACGGAAGTATCATGCCGACCTGTCACATGTGTTAGACTTCAGCACAGTTCAACTAGATAAGAGCTTGGGTTATAAAGAGGAGCCAGTTGCCATTATTGATAGACAGGATTGCCAGTTGAGGTCCAAGAAGATTTCTGTGGTAAAATTCCAGTTTAGGGGCCAACCAGTCGAGGAAGCGACTTTGGAGGCCGAGGAAGACATGCAGAGCATATATCCACACTTATTCAACACTACAGGTATAATTCTAAACCTGTTCGAGGACGAATATTTGTTTAAGAGGTGGAGAATGTAATGACCCAACCGGTCGTTTTGACTTTTAGAACTATTTTTCCCTAAATAAGACTCCCCGTATGTACTTTTGCTAATTTATGACTTGCGGGGATGGTTGGTTCGGGATTTGGAAGGGTTCGGGTTGAAATCGGAACACTTGGTTCCTTAGTTTGGTTTTAAAAGGCCAAGTTTGACTTCGGTCAATATTTTGAGAAAACGACCCCGGAATTAGGATTTGATAGTTCCAATAGGTTCGTATGATTATTTTGGATTTGGGCGTATGTTCGAATCGGGTTTTGGACAACCCGAAAGCATTTCGGTGCTTAATAGTGAAAATCAACTATTTAAAGGTTTAAGGTTCTTTAAATTTGGTTTGGAGTAGGTTTTGGAGTAATCGAGGTCTGTTTGAAATTTCGAGTCTGGGAATAGTTCCGTATGGTGATTTAAGACTTGCATGCAAAATTCAGTATCATTTCGGGTAGTATATGTATGATTCGGCACGTTCGGAGGAATTTAGAAACTTGAAGTTCATATTTTGATCCAATTCGGTTTTGGGGTACGATTCTTAGTTTTGTTGTTGATTTACGTGTTTTGAGAGTTCGATCAAGTCCGTATTATGTTTACAGACTTGTTGGCGCATTTGGACAGGGTCCCGAGGGACTCGTGTGAGTTTTGAACCACCCGGAGCTAAGTTGGAAAAACCAGAAATTCCAATTCTGGTTTCCTTCTTCACGAACGCGGAAGGACCCTCGCAATCGTGATGAAGGAAAAATGGGAGCTAGGCAATTGCCCTACGCGTTTGTGTGGTGGGCGACGCGTTCGCGAAGCCTTGGACTTCAGGCCTACGTGTTCACGAAGGAGGACTGAGACCGGATGAAATTTCCCCTACGCGTTCGCGAAGGGCAAGCCAGTAAGTCTTCTCATTCGCGAGACCCATGTCGCATTCGCAAGGAGTAATTTTAAGGCAAGGGAATTTTGCCTTCACGAACGCGAGGCACTATCTCGATCTTGCTCGGATCTACCTTAATACCCTCGCCTGGTTCATTTTAGTCCATTTGTCTTCATTCTTGGGCGATTTTGGAGCTTTTTGAGAGGGGATTTCAACTAGCAACTTGAAGGTAAGTTAATTCTACACACTTTGAGTTAAATACATAGATTATGGGTAGATTATAACCTGTAAATCGTGAAAATCAAGGGTTTAGATGAAAAATCTAGGTTTTGATAAAAATGAGATTTTAACCATGAAAATAGTTATGGAATTAGATCGAAATTGTACATTTGAGCTCTTGAGATTATGGGTAACAATTTTCTCTGAAAATTTTTGGAATCCGGGCACGTGGGCCTGAGGTAAATTTTAAGAATTTTATCATTTTGTGTCGGGTAATTAATTTAATAGTCTAATTTCGAATTATTGAGCATGTATTAATTATTTTGTATAACATTTGGATAGTTTCGGATTTTTCGGCATCGAATTGAGACTTTAACGCGACGTTGTTATCGGGGAGTAGATTTTGAGACAAGGCAAGTCTCTTGTCTAGCATTGTAAGAGAGAATTTACCTCGTAGGTGATTTAAATTAATAATTATTGCAAATTGTGGAGGATACGTACGCACGAGGTGACGAGAGTCCGTGCGTAGCTACTAATTATGCTATGTCCGGGTAGTTTAGGATTCAAATCATGAATTACTTGTGATAATTGCATCCTTTATTTAATTAAAATACTGGAATTATATTGTAAATTGTTAGAGAAAATAGTAAAAGACCGAAATTTCACATACTTGAATTTTTGTGCAAATTATTTGACTGTTAATAGAAATTATACATCCTTATGTGTTAGCCTTATAATAACTTCCCATTTCGGAGGTTCATAAGAAAATGTCCTCCTTTCTTGTGGAGTGGGCCGAACGCCTCAGCAGTATAGATGCATCTATGGATCGTGCCGCACATCCCTCGGCAGTGTACACGACACTCGGGACCAAGCCGAACGACCTCAGCAGAAATCATGCCTAATAATAATAATTACACGATACCTTGACATTTCATTGCAGCTTGTGGAGCTAATTGATAAATTGAAAATTATTGAATTTAAAAGAATTATTTATTTATGCTTGTTAAGAAAATTATTGTTATTCACATAAATCATGTTTATTTAAATAATTCTATTTTTATATTATTAACTCATAGTGAGTGTCAAAGTCGACCTCTCATCACTACTTCTTCGAGATTAGACTTGATTCTTACTGGGTACACGTTGTTTACGTACTCATGCTACGCTTGCTGCACTTTTTATGTAGGATCTGAAACAGGAACCTTAGGCGGTCCTACCGGTGCACACCCACGTTGTCCTGAGGCCTAGTGGTGAGCTGCTTTTTCCTGAGCCGTTCCGCAGCACCTAGTGTCTCCCTTTTGTATTTGTTTTCTGTCTACTTTGTGTTCAGACAATATTTTGATTTTCTTTTGTATAATCTGCTAGATGCTCATACACTTGTAACACGAGGTCTTGGCACACACACTGGTAGAATTGGGGTTTGAATTATTTCTCTTGGTTTTTATTTAATCAGATCTTTCATATTTTCTTAATTCTTGCAAGTAAGAAGAGTTAATTACTTGGGTAATTATTAAAGAAATAAATATATGTTTAATTCACTAGTTGGCTGGCTTAGCTGTAATATTGGGCGTCATCACGACCTATAGGTGAAATTGGGTCGTGAAAGCCTCGACCCCCTTGAACGTTGACAGTTGATGGGAGTGTGACACACGCGCTGCCACATGGATGTTTTTGTCCATGTGGTGTTGTTTTACAAATAATATATATATATATTTATCTTTTAAAGTCTACCGACTATTTAAATTATTTTTTTCGTGCCAAAATCTATTTTAATTTTTTTTTGAAACAACATTATTTTGACTATACTTTTTTATTTGGCTAAAAAAAATAATATTTTAATCAAGTTACTTTTACATATTTGGTCGGAAAAAGAAAGAATACACAGTTAGAATATATTATCATTGCATTCAAAAAAATAAAATAAAAAGTATGTTGTTGGAACTCCAGATATAGGCTAAACAAATATTTTAGCTAAAAATGGTAAAATTCCGATCAAATATTTGTGAATTTGACTCGAAAAAAATACATAATTTAAATAAATAGTCATTGCATGAAAATAAAATAAAAATACACAATTTTTTTCTATACCATTTGAATTTCGTTACTTTGGCTAGATCTTCTTTTTATTTGGATAAAGTAAATAGAGTTTTCACTAACTTTTGTAGATTTGGACCGGAAAAAAATAATAAGAAATACATAATTGAAACATATATTCATTGTATCTAAAAAGTTTATAATTGAGAAAAAAAATGCATTGTTTATTAAAAAAATAACGAGAAATACAATTGGAACAAATAAATTATTATATTTGATTATGTGGCAATTAATATTTGAAAAATACTTCACTTGAAAGCTATTTTTTTAATTTTTCTTCCCTCCCACACGCCTAAAAGAGAGTGTATTCACGCTCTTTACCACATCAGCATCTAGGGAGGTCAAGACTATTAAATTTTCAAGTTCATAGAGGTATTCAAGACCATGTATAGTTTAAAAAGGAATTATAGAAAAGTTACCAAGTTTAGGGACTCCCGGACATTTCTGCATCCAACATGAGTAGCCCCAAAAAGAATCACGTGACAGCATGAAGAAATACCTACAAAAGTAATACTAGTTCACTGGTTACTTTAATTTTGCTTTTGCCTAATAAATACTCCCTGCAGATTTAGGTCTTCAATTTATTATAATTTGGCGAGAGAATACACCATTGGACATCTTCTTTTTTTTAATAACGAAAAGTAAAACAACCAAAAAAAAAGAAGAAAAAGTTCTGTAAATTCTCAACCTTAAAAGCCAACGGAAAAAACGGCTCCTCGGTCAATTATAATAGAAACCCCCGCCAAGAAAAACCAAAAGGGTGAAAGAAAACAGAGCCAATAATATTCTCCATCAAAATCTTCCTCTCCGTTTCTCTCTATCTTTTCTTTTTTCCCTGAATCCAATCAAGGGAAAAACAGAAATAATCAATAGCCCCTTTTCCTCTGTTTCCCTTCTCCCAAATTCTCCAAATCTTTAAAAAAAAAAAAAAAAAAAAAAAGATGGGTTGTGGGGAATCAAAGCATGCAGTTGCAACAGAAAACACCACCATTCCAAAGAACAAGAGATCATTGAGTTCTAAATCCAACTCCACAAAGGCTGAAACTCAAGAAAATGTCAAGATAATTGAAAATGGAGAATCTGGGGTTGCAGAAACTGTGAAAACAAGTGAAAAAGTGGAGGCTGCAGAGGTAATTGCACCAAAAGTTGTGGCTAAGGAAGAAGCTAAAGTTATAACATCTGAGAAGAAAGAAGAAAAGGTGGAAATGGAAAAAGTGACAGAGGAGTTGAAAACAGAAGGGGTTGTTGTTGAAAAGAAAGAAGAAAAAGTTGTTGCAGAATCTCAACCTGAGGAGAAGAAGAATATTGGAAATGAAGAAACAACCCCTGTTGTTGTTGTTGCTGCTGCTGATGTTGTAGAGAAGAAAGAATCAGCTGAAGAGATCAAAGCAGAAGAGAAAACTGGTATGTTGATTGTCACCTTGTAGTTTTGTGTGGTCTGTAGGAAAAAAAGAAACTTTTTTTGCTTCCAAAATTCAAGAAATTCATTTTATGATTTTAAATTGTTTCCTATGGTTTAAAGTTGGAGCAACGTCAAAGTTGTCTCCCGCTAATCTATAAGGCACGAGTTCGAGCCGTGGAACCAGTCATTAATACTTGCATTAGGGTATGTTCTCTATATCACACTCCTTGGGTGTGTCCATTCCCTATACCATGTGTGAACACAGGATGCCTTGTACATCGGGTTGCCATTTTTGCCTCCTATGGTTTAAAATGCAAAAGTTGGTAATTTTCAATAATTTTTTTATTGAAATCTTGAAGTTTATTTTTCATATTAATATGTAAATCACTGTGTGGTCTTTACATATTCAAGATGACAATGCACTTTAGTTTCATTGCGCAACCACATGCACAAGTATTTTGTATTTACACAGGGTTTGGCAAAGGACCGTAATTCAATTATGTGATTTAGACAGTCTACCCTAATCAAAACATTAGTGACTCCTTTCACGGCTCGAAACCGTAACCTATAGGTTACACGTGAGATAAATTTACCGTTGCTCCAAGGCTCCGCTTCTACACTTTAGTTTCATTATTAGATTGTATTGATTAAACCTAAAGAATAAGATTTTATTGGTGTTAAGGTTAAGACAGTGTAGGTTTTGCAGGCCTACACAGCATAGAAAATTGTGCTTTACCAGGGTAAAGCAACAAGGGGAAGACAATGGATTATGTATTTATGTTTGACTAAAAAATTGAACTTGTTTATCTCCTTTCTTTCTTTCTTTTTTCCCCCTTGTTGATGTTAACATGCATATCTTTTTAACCCACAGAGGAGACCATTAAGCCAACTGAAGAAGAGAAAGAGAAGGAAGAAGTTACTACTTCTGAGGCTAAAGATGCTGCTAAACCAGAGACAGAGGAAAAGCCAAAAGAGGTATGAGAATTCTCAGATTCCCATTATTGAAATGTAAAAATGTTAGAACCCCTTAATAAATGTTTCAGAAATAAAGTTCTTATGCTAATAAAATTTCTTCTTCAAAATGTCTTATTCCCACATTCATAATGTTAGCAGTTGGCCAGTTGTTGATTGAAAAAAATCTTTTATTTGGATTTTGCAGGAGAATGCAACTGAAACACCAACAACTACAGATTCGAAAACAGATTGAAAATGCATGCATGGGAATGTCGAAGAGGGATGTTTACTTAGTTTAATCCTTGTTTTTTAAAGCCTGTTCTACTTTCTAGTATTCAGTATACATATTTGTTCTGTTTTCGAATTGGCTGATATACTACTCTGTTCTTCTTATCCCTTTTCATCAAAATCTGCTTCTCTTCTTTATTGTGATGGGGATTTCTTTCAGTCTAAGTTACAAATACATTGGAGAAAATTCGTAATTTTGTTCTGTTGGTCTCCTTGACATTATCAAGAAGCTCCACCAACCCTTTTATAAAATTAAATATTGTTTCCTTCATCCCGTTTTATATAATCTGTATTAATCTGAATATGAAGTTTAACATGTTAGTATGAACTATACATCATGTGAGTGCCGGTTAAGGAACTAAAGTTTGTTTGATATACTAGTAGAAAACACCACGTCAATGTTTAATTTAAATAATTTAATGAATTTAAATTCTAGAAGCTAGAAAGTAGTATATAAAAATGGAACAAGCTAACATTTTTTGACGCATCAAAAAAAAAAAAAAAAAAGAGTACGTCATACAAATTGAAATGGAGGGAGAAAGAGAGACATAAATTAAATGGAACATTGCCGCGTTGAGCGAAGAATAGGAGTACTTCGTATTGAGACACTGTGGAAAAAAACATGTAATATATACATGAAATTGTATCGACTTATTTAAAAATAGCTGACTAAACTCTCCCATACCTTATCCTCGCCCAGAGAAAGAAATTAAACAATGGAGTAGATAAAATGGGTATTTCAGACTCGGACATTCGAACCGTCAATCTTGAAATAGATGCTCAAATAAAAAACAACGGCATTCCCTTAGGCAAACAAAAATTACAACCACGAGCTTTAGTAATTGGAGAGCATCATTAGCCTATACCACAACTTTCAGTGATTGGAAATTCAATTTTGCCATTTCCTAAGGAGCAGATAGCTACTTCAAAGAATTAACAGAATATATTATCATAATATGATTAGTAATACTTAAATCTCTTTTTATTTACATGGATGAGCTGTACAAAATAATAAAAAGAAAGATTAAAAAAGTTAACGAAAAGGAACTATATACATGACGTCCTCCCCAGCCAAGGAAAAAACTGCACAATTAGCAATTTCCACTTTAAGCCTTAAGTTGGGAAACTCTGCTTCAACTCTCCCAGATTTTAGGGAGTCAAGTGGTAATCCCAATGAAACTCTATACTGATCTCCCTTCCTCACTAGACTCCACATTCATTCTCAAAACAGAAGAAGATATATCTCTGGAGAAGATGACATTTCCGTCGCTGTCTAATGTGCGGTACGCCGCTAGGCCATTATCCATCACGATTCTGCATCCCGCTGATACATCACATGCTAATTTTACACCATAATATCTTAAATGATCCGAAATACTGTTACCACTCACCGACCTACATAGATTTATCAAGTTAGAAAGAGACCAATAGACCTAGAAAAACTCAGGCAGTCATCTATTACTGTTAAGACGATTAAGGAGGGGAAGCCGCACAATGGCGAAGCCACCTTTGTCCAAGTGATGGCAAATTGACACCCCTTTGACGGAAAATTATACTGTGTAACTAGGTAAAACTTCTTTTAATGGATTTATATTATAATGTTCAATCCCATTGGCTTCTTTGAGTGTTTACTTTTTAATATTTTGACTCCCCTTAGTATAAATCCTGACTCCGCCACTGCAGCCGGTAGGTGTTCCTTGTCATAATATTCTTTGATCTCAACTTACCAGCAAGGTTATAGATTCCTTTCATTGTGACGTGGTTCATCAGTAAAATCACCACTACCATGTCATGTTCCATTTGAAGTTCTTTGGATAAACTTCAAAACAAAGAAACCACTTCTACTCAATTTTCTGCAGAGTGACTTGTCTCCTATCGAATATCAGTGTGTTTTATGGTTTCACTTTCTTGATTTGTTATCAACAAAAGAAGAGCGAGAGAGACTCCTCTCGCATCATCACAGTTTTGCGCGCTTGAGTACAGCTTCAAAACAAATCTTTTTTAAAATTTAGTGTTAAGGTAACTTTCCTCTTTTTTCCCGAATTATTTTTCTCCTTTGGTAAGTGAAATTCGTGTGATGTATCGGCATTTTGACATGATGTTTTATAGAGTGCAAGAGGGGTTTCTTTTTATTTTATCGGGTAAGAGGGATTCAAGCGTGCCCTTAACTGGTTATGATTTACCAAACATTTTCCACGGTTCAGATTGTAGTTTTACTTAAATCTAACGAACAAGTAAATCAATTTGAAGAAATCCAGTGCAGATATTTCTGCTGAGCACGTGAAAGAGAAACTTTACCTGCTGCAAGAAGGGTCCTCCCCAGAATTATCACAGACCTTTTCAACTGTATAAACTAGACTTCCAAAGCCAAGATCATAAAGCCACACCTGCAATTTGAAGATCTCACAAGGTCAATTTATGCAACCAGAAACCAGGACAGCAAGAGGCACATCACTTGGATCTGTCTAAACATACTTTGAATGCTTTCAATGAGAAACACTATCACCATGAGGCTTTATCGCAAGAAACATATTAATGCAGACATTGCAACCAAAAAAACAAAAAAGAGTCATTGATGCGCTTCCATTTTTAATAAACTCATTGATTTATTTCAACGTATTCTAGTGGAGTATGAGATAACTTAACAAAATAACCAATGAATGGAAAAATGATACTCCCCATCCTTTATTATATGACAATATTTGAGTGAACACAGAATTAAGTTTATTATCTGTAAGGATGGAAGTAGTAAAATGGTTGAAAGTTGGTTAATGGAGAAATGATCACATCAACATGTAAATTTGATAGCTAGATGAATTTAAATTCTTGAAATTTGAATTTTTAGAAAAGCCCGCAGCACCGAACTCAAGACATTCAATGTAAAAGAATACAGCTGCCTCATACGTTGCAACTTTCGTGCACCTAATGACATTGTTAGACTTATGCAGTTCAAAGGTATTGAGTTGCAGTAAAAGAACTTGCCTCTCTAGGGAAATGACGATAAGTTTTCTGAGGGAAATAACGATAGTAAGGGGGCAAATGAGGCACAATGTCATGACCGTTTGTAACACGAATTGTATTGGGCACCCGTTTACTATAGTAGGACGCAAAAGCAGCGTTGCCAATTCGTGGTTGTCCAAAAGTCATAACCGAAATATTTTGGCATCCAAGATGAACCTGAATGAGAAGATAAATCCATTAACTGCAAGTTAGAGATACTTTCTTGCATTATATCAAGAAGTCCACAAGAAACATGTAATATTCCTACTTTTGTCGAGAAAAATGCATGCATCAGTTGGTAATGATATGCAAGACCGATGATATTTAAGAATGGATTTCTCTCTTTAAATGGCAAGTCAAAACAGGTAGACAATGATTTTTTACAAAAATAGCGGTAAGTCTTTAGTGCATACCCTGAGATCCAGGGCACAGAAAGCAGCCATAGCCCCTCCCATTGAGTGCCCGGTCACTATAATTTGAATATCTCCATACAACTCTTTCGCCCTTTTGACAGCATTTAAAACTCCTGGGCGGATTGTCGTGTTGTGGTAAGAAGAATAAAACCCATGATGCACCTGAGAGAGACAGAGATGACTGATATGCAGAAAGGAAGGTTAAAAGACAAGAAACACTGAGAAGAGATTTGGTGTCGTACACGCACCATTGCCCCTTCCACTCCTGGATAATCTATATCAAGCTGCTTCCAGTATAGATCTTCAATCCAATTCTGTAGGCTGCAACCAAAAAATCCACACTTGACTTCAGTATCAAATATTGTTGAATCACAGAGACCATATACTTCATTCCCATACAGTACGTTAGATAACCCATATTACATCACAACCGCGAGCAGATTGATCAGAGGTTATTGGATTTTAAACGTGGTCAAATTGAACAACAGACAAAGGTAAAGTCTTAACTTAACATTTCATAACTTAGACCTGAAGGCTCTACTCAGCTTCTTATTGACTCCCCTTTATTGTATTGTCCCAGACAGAAAGTAATAGAGTTCTGTAGTTTTCACATGAAGATCCAATCAGCTTCACTACTTCCTAATCATAGTCTATGATGGTCAAAGGCTCCATTCACTCTCCTCAACAAAGTTTGAAACCAAAATCAGAACCAGTTATAGAATAATTATCACTAGCCAAGCACACAAGTACCTTAGCCCCTAGAAAATTCTAATCAACTAGTCTTATTAGAAAGCAACACTTCGCTGCTCAAAGCGAGGAAGCAGTGCGAGCTTGATTCACTTCACGAAAGAAGCCATTACAGAAGTGTGCACTTCAAACAAACAACACGTAAAGTGATCTCAACGAGAAGCAGTCGGCTCTTTGAATCTCAACTTTGATTCGCTTCATGCAGAAGCCATATGCTTTAGAGAAGTGACACTTAAAGTGATCTCAACGAGAAGCGGTCGGCTCTTTGAATCTCAACCTTGAAAAGTTGGATTAATATCAACATTATTGTATATTGGATGCTGAAATTAGTTAATATGAGGTGCCTGAAGTGAAAGAACAATACCCGTAATTGACATTTCTTCTACTAATAAAAATGTCTCCAAAAATTTGAAATAAACAGAGAAAGGCCGAAAAAACCTAGAAAAATGGGCAATTTTAGGTTGTTTGGCTCATGTTTTGCTTGTATGGAAAATCTTCACATAATTTTGGGATTCTCCAACATGCGCACATGATGTGGTTTGCTAAAATGAGCTTCAACAACTAAATTACCAAACATCTTGCTACAATAAGCTTCACCGACTAAATTATCCCTTCTAAACACCTTTTTTCCTTTTTCATTCGAGAAACAACCCTCTGAGTTGCATATCTCAGGCATGCCAAGAGTTGTAAATCTCACAGGCATTCCTGGCATCTGACTGCTTGAGGAAATTAGGCTTCGCCGTGTTAGCACATCTAACATTGATTAGGACTATTCAAGTTGAAAGTAGATATAAGAGAAATATTTCATGTCAAATCAATCATCAACTAAAACTTTTAAGCTTTTCCAAATCAAAGCCAATTCCACAACATTGTAGAAGGTGGTTTAGATCTAGATCTTGTTTTCAACAAATAAATTCGCTAGGAATACTAATAGCCAACTAGCACCCAGGCCGATAACCAGTAAACTATATAGCAAGCAGAACTTACTTCCTTTTTTATAAGATACATAACACTATAACAGTACAACTTTAAATGATTTCTACCACCTCAATCATGAAGTTCTAGCTGGCTTTCACTTTTTTCACAGGATTTAGTAAGTAGAAGATCATTTCCTTTCAAAAGACCAGTTCCCCACGAAGGGGACATCTTGACGATAATTGGACTACATAACCGTGAAACTACACCTTTTGATTCCCCATATATCATATTTAACATTGCAAACAATGACAATGAAGTATGGGGACAGTAGAAGCAAAACCTGCTTTCCTGAGTGCCTCTGAATGCAATAACAATGGCATTAAGATTCTGTGCCACCCCGACATATGCCTGCAATAGGTACCAAGTATTAGATCACAAACTACGGCCTCTTATTAGGAGCACACTTGATTCTGCATAACGTAATACACACCTGTAGGCATCGTTGCACATCAACAATGAGCTCTATAATTTGAAAGCCCTGCTCAGGAAATATAGAAGTATATCATCCAAACAACTTAATAATGAAGGCTTGAACAAACCAACCGTATATGAAAAGCATGGCATGATATTTACACACGGCTTTTCTTTAACATGAGGAATGAGCAGATGAAACAATCCAAATAGATTACCTTAGTTAAATCATTACATCTTGAACATGTCCAGGTAAATAATTCTGTCAAATCTGATACATATACCTGCAAAGGAAAAGGATATTTTTTGGTTATAGTCTAGTTGATAACTGTCAAATAAAAGTCAACAATGTAATGTAGTTACGGCGTCAAATGAGCAACATGCATTGGAAAATGCTGTTCATTAACTATTAAGAGTGCAGAAAACAAAGGACAAGATTTCTAGAGACACGGAAGTTAAAACTACAGAAAAAGCATTTAAAGATCCTAATAGAATACTTAATTCAATTGCATTCTCAACTCAAATAATGAAGCCTCCAAGGCCCTAAATACAGAACTTTTAAACTGTTTTACTAGAGCAAAGACACTTTCTGGCCCCAAAACTACAATAGATTCAGATAGATTTGGAACAAAATCCTACCAAGGTATGTAAGTGTAATCAGAACTTACAGCAGAAGCATATTCCACTAATATGGTGGCAAGCGTATGATTGTAAATAGCTGCATGATGCTTGTTTT
This sequence comes from Nicotiana tabacum, assembly GCF_000715075.1. NCBI lineage: Eukaryota > Viridiplantae > Streptophyta > Magnoliopsida > Solanales > Solanaceae > Nicotiana > Nicotiana tabacum. The sequence continues at coordinate 32,542,225 of NC_134093.1, forward strand.
TGGCCTTCACATTGAGTTCTACAGCCAAAATAAATGTAAGCTATCTAGAAATTTGTTAAAGGTAGTCAAGCAAGTCCACAATCAGTTTACCATGACAATCATAAAGAGCACAATGTAAGCAGAAAAATACCTTCAAAACATACAGCAGTAAAACATCTTTTAGAATAACTTGGTTACCAACCAAGTTTTAATCAGTTTTCAACGACAGTCATTTTAGATATAAGCAGAAACTAAGAACATACGTCCAAGAAGGCCTGGTATACAATCCCTGCTTGTATTTGGTGGTGCATTTGGAAAGAGAGAAACAAAAGATGTTTTGAAGATGAACAGAATTCTACCTTGCAAGTAAAATCTGATTGTATTATGTTGTTATACTTTTGGTGTAGATTAGATTGGGGAAATGAGGCTGAAACTCTCTTACAGTTCATAGAATCTTTTGCATAGTCCTTTCTTTTTTATTGCTCTCATCTTGCAACTTTTTGGAGGTTGCATTTGACATCAATATTACCATTTCAAAAAAAAAAAAGATCCAACGCCTAAAAGTATAGCATAGCTATCAGTGTTTGTACAAATTACAATCATCTCAAACAGCCCACCACGCCTACTTCAATCTTTTTATTTCCGACTCCCTCTTTTTCAAAATGTCCTAGTTTGGCTTTGCACAGAGATTAAGAGAAATGTTAAAATTTAAATTGTTTAATATTCTTTGGGTCATATATGAATCCTCTGTTATCTATCTTAGGATACTGCAGAAATAGTCATAAATAGAGACTAGTACAACTGGAGCCAATTTCTTTTTTGTTTTTTCCGGGAACTAGGTCCAGTTTTAACTTTTGAAATATAAGTCTTTCGAGGTTCTTAGGAAAAAAACTGTTTTGTAATATGTTGCTTCTTTGAAGTTTTTTCAAAAATTTGTGAAGAAGTACTTTGAGACACTATCAATGACAAAATCTTCTTACACGCGCAAACTTCAAAAAGAAAACGAAAAACTACAACTATTTTTAACACTTTTTTCTTTTGCACTAATAAAAAAAGTAAACATTATTTTGGCAAGGACAAAAAAAAACTGGAAATAGAGGGAGTGAGACCTTTTACTACAAGCTATATCAAAGTTATCCTCATAAGGCCTGGTGCAGTGCGCATTGCAAGTAAGACCAACCCATACCTTTATCTATCAGCTATTATAAAAGCCGCTAAGCACCTGAAGCTGAATACACAAAAATCATAAGCTTGACTTAACTCAGAAGCAAAATTTCCATGCTCCTTCCCATGGAAGGATGACATCTCTTTTTTTAGTTGCTTGATTACATAAAGTTGGATTGCAAAATCAGTCCAAGAAAACTTAATGCAGTTAAGACCTACGAAAGTATCAATCAAACCAATGGTAGCAATTCATTATTATTGCACAACATAAGTATCACTACCAGCTAAAAGTTCAATTAAGCATCGGAAAATAGCCACTTTCAAGTGTATTGCAAAACCATCCAAGAAAACATAGTACACTTAACAGTGGCGGAGCCAAGAAATTATACAAGGGGATTCAAAAAATACTAGAATGCCGCACCTGAGATTTGAACACCTAAAGCAATTTTTGAACCCCCTTGACCACTTTACTAGAATTGTTTCCTTATGTCAGGGGTACTCAACAGCTTAAATGTAACCCAAAAAAATTGTCTTTACCCTACTAGCAGTGTATATTTTTCAACGGACGGGATTCAATTGAACCCCTTTTCCTCAACTTAGCTCCGCTCCTGACACTTAGCAGAGAGTAAACTTAAAACTCAACTCAATAGTATTAACCTCAAAGTTCTTGGAATAATGAATTTACCTCTACTAGTTGAAAAAAAGGTCAATTAGGCATAGGAAAATAGCCACTTTTAATAGGATTGCAAAACCATCCTAGAAAACATGCTACACTTAGCACCTATGAAACTAAAAAATCTATTCAAAGTAGTCATTCATAATTATAATTATATCAAAATCATGATTACCTCTACTAGTTGAAAAGGCAACCAAGCATAGGAAAATAGCGACCTTTAACCAAGTTTTGCCATCCATACCCTGTATGACGATATTCAAAACAAAATAAAAAATAAAAAAAAAGACTTTAGCTAAAAATAAAACACGGGAGATAATTGCATAAGATTCAAATAAACAACACTGAATTCACCTGGAAACTTCTAGAGCTCAATTGGAAGCACCGTTTGAAACAAATTGTTTTTTATTTTGATTTTCTTTTTACTTCCTTCTGACCACCGGCGACGGCGATGATTTGCACGATCAACCGGCGATGATTAGCACGTGTCAACCGGCGATGAATGCAGAATTTAAGGGAGACTAAAAGCGTGGAATGTAGAAAAAGAAGATGGAGAAGGGTCCAAGCTTTTTGGCAGAAAAACGTGAATTGGGTATGACTATAATTGTAATTAATTAGCCGTAGGGAAAGGCCGTGATGCAGTGGCGTACAGAAGCCGATTGTGACTCAGATAGATTGGAACTGATATGGATATAATTGCCGCTAGAGCCGTTTTATTGTTTTTATATTTTGCTGGTATTTTCTTTTAACCACTAAAAACTGTTTTCCCCCTCCAACTTCACTTAATTAGTTAATTACAAGTTTATAACTAACAGTATCATTCATGAATTTTCATCTTTGTCTTAATTTATTTTTGGATCATTTGAATCTCTTTCATCAAAAAATTATAATATATGGGCATAATAAGGCAAAAATAATTTATTTTATTTATATAAATTATTGAATCTTCTTGATATAAGGAAAAATTTAATGTAACAACATAGAGAGTTCAAAATTTGCTTTAGATCACTGCTTCAAATTATATGAGAGAATTTTATTTTTTTTTCTTTTAATCCCTAATTTAATAGTTTGTATTTTTTTGGTTTACTTATTGCTTCTTTGGTAGTCAATTATGGCATGGGTTTTTC